>NC_071669.1:4934642-5236071 GCF_028554725.1 Zeugodacus cucurbitae
CTACATTGACGTCGGAATGGGAGCGCATTGGACATGCAGACTACGCATAAGCTCGTCAAACGCTGGTCAACTACCAGTACTTGTGCAGTGGCGAGGTCTTTTTGGCCCTCTGTGGAGCGTAAGCGGTCCGTTCAACTGCTTTCTCTGGACAAGGTCCATCTCAGCGTCATCATGAGTTTACTTACTGGACATTGTCCAATGGGTACCCATGCGATGAGACTTGGGATCGTGACAGATGCAAGTTGCCAAAGCTGTATGGAGGAAGGCGAGATGGAATCATCTAAGCATTTCCTTCTACATTGTCCAGCTTTTGCCAGACTGAGGTTGAAACAACTCGGAAGGTCCTTTTTCGGCGATCCCAGCGAATTGGCTAGAATCGATATTAGCCGTCTTAAGAAATTTGTAACGGATTCCAAGCGTTTTGCTGAATCCTAAAGATCTTTGATCCACAGCTAGTTTTATTGGTACCGCCAGGCTGTCTAAGTGAGATCTTCAGTTTTTACAGAGATCTGCCTACAAACCTAACCTAACCTAACCTAAAGTAGGCGGTGTTATAAACCGATTTCGCCCACTTTCAAACTGTATTTTTAGTTTAGTTTGTCAGTTAAGAACCTAATTGGGTCGAGTAGTTCAGGAAACCTATAAGTAGGCGGCGGCACGGCCATCGTTCATCGTTATAACAATCAGCTTTTCTGTACTATCTTTATTGTTTCTGGTGTTTTTCCTTACTGAATTAGTCGTAGTTTTAATCCGATTTCATCCATTTTCAGGCTGCATAAAGAAATACCAAGAGAAATGACTCCAGAAAGTATGTTTGATATAGCATTATCAGTTTATAAGCTATATACAAACATACTCAATAGAGAACGTGACCATGTCTACTTTCTCAAAACATTCTATCCAAATATGTCCCTCCTCTGTACCATATCTTACTTTCATTACTTTAATTATGGCTTATATAGATATTTATTCATTTGTGGGCATGGCAGTGGTCCGATTTGATTCGAGTTCCATCTACAACTTCAACCAACTTAATTTGAATTTTCTTAATGGCTCTGTGCAACATGTTGCGAGTGTAAAAATATGACCCACAAACTACATTACAACAAAATTATATAGCGTACAAAAGAACTTACTCAGTTCCTGATTAGTTCCCCAACTTTAATGTGCAATTCATGGCAACCACTAACAAGTTTAAAATGTGCATATTTTCATTAGTTTCTCACTTTTACAGGCATTATGTCACTTGCACTTGACTGACAGACTCTTGCTTGGCTCTACTTGTCTGTTTTATGTGCTCTACACAGCACATTCTTCAGCAACCACTCGCCAGCTGCTGGTTTAGTGTCAGCGATTAAATGCTATTTTATCTTCATTGTTGTTCGTGTACTTTACTTAAATAGTAACAGTAAAATAAATTAGTGGAATTAGTGTCATCATGTCATGGCTTGATAGTTGGATTTTTAATGAGTGGATAAAATGTTGCGCATACGCCATGGTGTTTTTGAACAATTTTGAGTTTTGTGATGGAAAAATTCTGTATAATGATTTTATATGTTTGGAAATGAATGTTACTACATTTAATAAGACAATTTTATTTGTTTGTCTTATAGAAAATAAATAATTCTGTAAATTTCTCACGTTGAAACCCACTACTAATATGGGAGTATCTGCAACCCATGATTTACCAATCGCTCAGTATTTAATACTTTTATCTCCTTTCATTTAATTAACACAAAAATAATAAGCGCAACTTGCCTTTAACACGACAAGCGGTCAAGTCGACGTCACTTAACTGGCATACGCACTCAGTGGTGACCGCCTGAGTCAGTGCTAAGTCAGCGCTAAGTTGCCCAACTGACAAGCTGTCACAACAAATACGTCAAAGGAGCGCGAGCACGAAAATAGCAGCTGCTGAAGAAGAAATATAAATAAAACTCGGCGCCTGTTACTTATCCCACACACTAGTGTTATAAATCTCTTCCTTCCATCATCACCCCCGCTGTGCGCCTTTGCGCGGCGCTAAATAAATATAGCAGCAGTTGAGTGCGGATATGACGCAGCTAAAGCGTGAAATGCAGCTATGAAGCGCTCAGCGTTGCGCTTTGTGCCTTTGACACACAAGTTGCTAGCGCCCACACACAAAAATACAAATATAGCCAAGCTGTGCAGTCTAAGAAGTGCATACAGCGCGCGCCTTGCAACTTCAACATTCTTGATTTTTTTTTTAGTTTTTTTTTGTGCGTCAAAATGTTTTTGCATTGCCACTTAGTTACTTTGTAGCAATGCGCCTGCAGTCAGCCACTGGAAAGTTCGGTGCGCTATTGTAGTCAATTCGCAGATGTTACGAGTGCGTCCGTGCTTTTGTATGTGCATGTGTGTGTGTTTGTCACACAAAATGTATTGTATGTTCATTCATTGTTTATTTCTTTGTTGCAACCACATCTTTTCTGGCTTTTGTTTGGATTTCAAAGCCGCTGCACTTGTGGTATTCGACGACTTGCGAAATTCTGTGGATGGAAATTTATTTTAACTGTATTTTTTTTGATACTTCAACCAAAGGTTTTCATCGTTCTAATTTCTTGAGTATACTATATGTAAAGTATATATATTTGGATATAGTTATTTAGGCATACATGTGTGTTCAAAAAATAACGGGAATTTTCAAATTTCCATTTTATAATTTTTTTTATTATTTTTTATTGTGTTGATATACATGCTCCTGAAGTATTATACAAAAATTAAAAAAAAAAAAAAATTTTTTTTTGTTCAAAAAATAACGGGAATTTTTAAAAATTCAATTGTAATTTTTTTTATTTTTTATTGTGTTTATATATATACATACATGCCCCTGAAGTACGAAAAATGTTTCAGCTGATTTTTTTTTTTTTAATTCCCGTTATTTTTTGAACAGGCCACGCATATGGTCTTGCCACATTTCAATAACTGCGTTCTAATTTCTGGAGTATACTCATATATGCAAATTGTATATCTTTATATATTTAGTTAATTAGACATACAGGTTTGTTCAAAAAATAATGGGAATTTTAAAATTTCCAATTTATCAATTTGTTTTATTATCTTTTATTGTATTGATACATATGTATATGAACATGCCCCTGAAGCACGAAAAATTGTTTCAGCTGATTTTTATTTTTTTTCAAAAATTCCCGTTATTTTTTGAACATACCTCGTGTATAGTCTTGCCATATTTAAATTACTGCGTTCTAATTTTTTGAATATTCCCATATATGAAAAGTTCACACATATCCAAAAATACCCAGTTATATGTGTTCAAAAAATAACGGGAATTTTCAATTTCCAGTTTATCATTTTTTTTTATTATTTTTTATTATCTTGATATACATGCCCCAAAATTACGAAAAATGTTTCAGCTGATTTTTATTTTTTTTTCAAAAATTCCCGTTATTTTTTGAACATACCTCATATATAGTCTTAGCTTGCCACATTTTAATTACTGCGTTCTAATTTTTTCAGTATTCCCATATATGCAAATTGTATCATATATCTGGATATATTTAGTTATTTAGGCATACCTGTTTGTTCAAAAATAACGGGAATTTTTAAATTTCCAATTTATCAATTTTTTTTATTATTTTTTATTGTGTTGATATAATTGCCTCTGAAGTACGAAAAATGTTTCAGCTGATTTTTATTTTTTTTTTTTAAATTCCCGTTATTTTTTGAACAGACCTCGTATATGGTCTTGTCACATTTTAATTACTGCGTTGTTTTATTGAAGTAACGACACTTTAGCTCACTTTAATGATTAATATTTCTTATTAAAATTTGAAATGTCATCATGTAGACTCTGTGGTGTCAATTTAAGTATACATTCTTTCGATGAGATTCTACTATATATCATAAGAAATCTGTTTTTGTCTGAAATCTGTTATGTTAGAATTTGTCAACATCTTCTTCCAAACATACAAAAGTTTCATAAAAATGTGCCTTACTCTTTTCAATAATATGAACCTCTTCTTTATGGTAGGAAGGTCAAGTTTTGTAGCAATTTCGAAAAAAAAACTGCAACGAAAGTCTCATGAATTGCATACAAAGTCAAATACACATATGTACATATATGCAAATGTGCGATCACAACTCTAAATGTATTAACCCCACATACGCACTAGCATTTGTACACCAACACTGCTGTGTGTGTGTCTTTTCACATTTCAATTATTCAAAATGTGCCCAGCTCCCCAACTGATTGCACACCAACACACATGCACGCTTATTATCAGCAGCAAACAACGGGTTTTGCACAGTAAATCTACAATTTTTCCATGTCTACCCATCTACAATCTACACTACGTTACTTAGTATAAACTTATTTATGCCTGCATGTGTACTCTGACATTTCAATATGTCACTCATACGCAGCGGTGTACCTTACTTCATTTGTGTTTTGTGTGCTTTGCCTTTATACTTTACGGGTTTGTTTTCTCAACAGCATTGTATCGACTAGTTTCTATGCCTGCATTGTATATGCTGTAACGACCCTGGTGGGGGCTAATATTTCCTCAGTGTGTGCTCAGTCACTGGCAAATAGTATACGAGTACTGGGCTGTATAAGTTACTCCCTTGACACTTTTGATAAATTTAAAATTTTAAAGTGCGACTGCTGTGACACTGCCAACTGAGGGAGCGCGCATCAATAGTAACGACTATAAGCCAGTTCATCCCTTGATGACAGCAGTCAGTGGGTGATTTGTGCGCCGCTGAAGGTCTGCAGTGGATGTTGAGAGTTGAAAAAGATTAAAGTTGACCGGCAGCTTAACAGATTTGAATAAAAAGCTGAAATGATTTAATTTGGTAAATGTATTGAGGCTTTATGTTCCATTTAGAAACTACGGAAATATATATATTGTACAGCAGAGTGCTTAAACAGGCTCTGCTTCGCAGCTCTTAGGACCAGTCGTACTTCAGTGACTCTTAAACCGACTTTCAATAAACTCGTAACAGCTTAAATATGAAACACAAAATCATAAACGGAAATTGAATAATCAGCAGTCGTAATTTTGAGTGGCTGCAATTAATATGAATTATATAATGCACACTTAAGCAACAAGTAAGCATGAGGGCATCATTGTTGCGACGAAATACGAGGGCTGCTATATATATTTCTGGCCTAGGCAACACTAAGTGTTGCCAGGTGCAATCTGACATTTCCATTGGAAAGTTTGGTATTTTTTAGCATAACATCACTCAGAACGTTTTGTCATTTATTCGTGAATTGTTTTATTTACAGGGAATTAAAAAATTCATCTCGGCCAAAAAATGGAATTAACTCGTGAACATTTTCGGGCGATCATTTTTCACAACTTTCGACATGGATTATCGCGACAAGAGTGCATCGATGAACTAAAATCTTTGTATGGCTATGAAGCACCATTCTATAGCACTGTGAAAAACTGGTACAACGAATTCAATCGTGGCCGACGCTCGCTCAAAAACGAATTCCGTGAAGGTCGTCCAAAAATAGCTGTTGTGCCAGAAAACATCGATGCCGTACGTGAACTGATAATGCAAGACCGTCATGTAACATACCTTCAGATATTGGCATGCCTATGCATTTCTCCCACCAGCATACATTCGATATTGCATGAACACCTGACCGTAAAAAAGGTTTGTTCTCGTTGGATCCCGCACAACTTGACAATCGCTCAAAAAAAGGCTCAAAAAAGGCTCAAAAAAAGTGTTCGAAAATTGGTTTGAGCGCATGCAAAAGTGTATAAATCTTGATAGAGAATATTTTGAAAAACAATAAAACCATTTTCGTTGATAAATATTCCTATTTTCCTTATTAGGCCAGAAATATATATAGCAGCCCTCGTACAAGTACCTCAAGGCTTGAGTTTTGGTATGTATATGCTATTGGCCGCTTATCTGTGAAGCAACAGTGAACGTGAAGCAATATTAGTAGGCTTGCCAGCAGTAAGCATCAACCAGCAACCAGCAGCCAATAGCAAACAACAAAATTTCTCATTAATAATTGATTGATATGATTGATTGTTGTGGCACATCAGGTTTTAAACGCACACACACATATTTACAAACGCTGCTACTTACTCTATATTGTACGAATTAGTTTCATATTAAGGTGAAACGCAAAGCATGCACAGTTAGAAAGTCTGTACACATACACACTTCTCTGCCTGTGAAGTACGCTGCACACCATGTCGTATACGTTATCCACTTTTGCCTATCACCAGTATCAGTTTCACAACTAAACAACAAAGAGACACACCATAAAATCCAGCAACATAAATGGCTTTTCAGTGGTTATGTAGTAGAGTGTAGCGGGTTGAGCAGACGAAGAAACTGTCGCATAATCAGCGCCATAAATGTGGAATTATGCTTTGCTATTGTTGTTAGTGATAATTATATTGTGTTGTTGACATATTTATGCGTGTGTTTATGTTAATATACGTGCTTATGCCGCACATATTTGATAAATGAACCTAATCGTACGCTTGTTGTAACAGCCATTGAGACGTGTAAGCAAGCATTTGTTTGTTTGTCTGTTGTCTGAATGTTGCTTGGCTGATATGAATATTCCAATTACGTTCGAGAATTTGTTGTTTGAGAAACGCTTGTTACATACATACCTCAGTCAAATAATTATATGTGCATGAACTTTTTGCAAAAAAAAATAAAGTTTACAAAATTGCAAAATATTTCTGAGTATGCAGGTTTGTTATTATTAATGTATACGATATAAAAAAAAAAAAAAAAATTAACAAATTTCAAAATATTTTTTAAACTATAAAACAAAATTTAAGTTTAGGCTAATAGTAAATATTTATATGTGCTTTTACTAATTTTACCAGTAAAGCCTATACATTTGTGTTTAACTGATATAACGTTATAAAAAAAAAAATAAAAAATTAACAAATTTCAAAATATTTTTTAAACTATAAAATAGAATTGAAGTTTAGGCTAATAGTAAATATTTATATGTGCAGTTTACTATTTTTACCAGTAAAGCCTATACATTTGAGTTTAACTGAAAGAAATGTTTATTTTAATAGTCAGTAGAATTGTGCTTATATTTTAAAACTAAATTAAGCCGCTTAATCAGAGAATTAACTACTGACTGTAGAATAGTTATGTAAATATTGGCAAATTCTTGCTTTATGGCTAATTTAAGGTGACGTACTCTCTCAAACTGCTTTCCCTTTTGGAAAACAGCAGCAGAGAGGTTCCCCCAGAGATCATCAATAGGATTTAGGTGCGATGTAATACCGGAATTTTCCGGCCGGTTAAAGATGTTCTTCGTGTGGATTGAAGCGTTATCCTTTCGATATGTCCAGTTATATGCCATACATATTGCCAGCAAAACATTATTAACTCGCTGTCCAAAAGATCTACTTTGATATTAGCATTCATTTGAGTGAATATAAAACATGTAGATAGCTTTCCACAGCAGCAGAATGCAGCCCATGAAATCAAGGTACCGCTTCCAAAACATCGCTTGTAGTAGGACCATCGTTCCTGGTGCGAATCTCTCCAATATTTCTTGCAATGACCTGGGCCGACCAAATTTAATTTATTTTCGTCACTAAAGACTGTATTCTATCACTCATCGGCATAGAATTGGTATTTATTTGCAAACCTGAAATGTGCTTTATTGTGTCTTTCTTTAGCGTTGGTTTAGGTGCCATGGAGGTGTGTTTCAGAAACTGATTTTTATGAATAATTGGAAACATTTATTTATTGTGATTTTCTGCCTTAACCAGGTTCATATTTGATCGCTGCTTATCAAGTCCGCAACTACTAGCCGTCGAACCATCCTTTCGCACCGCTCATCAATGTTGTTTTTCGTCCGCTGCGTCGCACTATACCATAATTAGTGGGGTTTTTAAGAAATTTTGAGATACAGTTCCGATGTCGCTTTGGTCTAGAGCCATTTTGGAACCGCTTTCATGCATTCCTATGATTATTACTTGTTCCTCGGATGATAAACTAGTACCACGAAGCATTTTAAACTTAAATTTAAATAAATGTAACCAAATTTTTAATAATTCATTAAGTTAAGTAATGCACCCACAATAATTTTGAAAACAAATTATAGCAAAAGAGTAAGAAAGATCCACTAAACTAATTTTGCACATATAAATATTTACTATGCAATACCCAATTCACAAGCACATTCTTAATGTAACTGTACAACGAACGAGAAAAGTATGAAACAATTTTCGTTGCATAGTAACGGTAATATATCAACCTTTTATTCCACATTTACCGAAATCCAAAAAATAACAGTGAATAAGAAATATAAACAAAAGCAGAAATGCACATATAATTATTTGACTGGGGTAAATAATTTAAAACTGAGTTTTCAATATTTATTTTCTTTAATCGCTCAAGCCAATTAGATCATTTAACTATAGACTGATTGTCAAATCACTCACTTAATTACCTTATCTGTATACGAATCGTAGTCTGGAAATAATCACTTAGTCCTTTGGCTTTTCTTCCATTACTTCTAACTGGCTAATTATATATATGTAGGTATATTAGTTCCTGCTACTCCTGCAACGAGTATAGTATAGTGACTAATTAATAGCTTTGAATTATTGACTTTACCTCATGAAATTATTTGCAAATAAGTGTCTTCTTTCAAGCAGTTGCATTGTGAATGATATTTATGATGAGAAATTCAATAAAATCAATACAAACAAAAGAAATCCATAATTACATAACGATAGAAATATATGAAAACAAGTAAGGAAGAGCTAAGTTCGGGTGTGACCGAACATTTTATACTCTCGCAATTTATTTATTTAACTTAATTAATATTATATAATACACAATTTGACCCACATATTCGTCTAGTAATACCATATACTAAAGGACTAAAGTCCATTGAAAGTTGGAAACCCTAATATTAGGTATATGGTAGTTTGGTGAAATTATGACCCGATTTCACTCATTTTTGGCACGGAGACATATTATTAGAAGAAAAATATTCCCTATAAATTTCTTCAAAATATCTGAGAGGCTTACCTATATTTTCGGTAAAAAAAAAATAAAATTAGAAGCACTGAGGTCCTCATGTTCGATATAAGGGACCTTGAAAACCTATGATCCGATTTCCTATATCTTCACTAGTGCTTGTTTTATATATTGCAAATTAAACGACTTTAAAATTCTAGTTTATAGGAAGTAGGCGTGGGTCGAGTAGCCTCGGAGACTACTCGGTTTTTGACCAATAAGTGGGCGAGACCACACCCATTTCAAATTTTGTATACCAATTTAATGCAGCTCTTCTATATCTTCTTTATAATGAAATTTAAGGTTTTTGGTGTTTTTCCTTACTGAATTAAAGTATTTTTATTCATTTTCAACATAACCTTTGTACGGGAGGTGGGCGTGGTTATAATCCGATTTCCGATTGTATAAAGTAGTATCTAAAAGAAATGACTCTAGAAAATTTGGTTGATATAACTTTAGTAGTTTACGAGATATGTACAAAAAACTTAGTAGAAGGCGGGGCCAAGCCCACATCCCCAAAAAAGTTACATACAAATATGCCCCTTCCTAGTGCGATCCTTTGTGTTTCATTTCATAGCTTTATATATGTCTTAGTTATGGCACTTTATGTGTTTTCGGTTTTCGCCATTTTGTGGGCGTGGCAGTGGTCCGATTTTGGCCATCTTCGAAAGCAACCTTCCTATGGTGCCAAGAAACACGTGTACCATGCTTTATCAATATAGCTTAATTATACCCTGAACAGACAGGGTATATTAAGTTCGTCACGATGTTTGTAACACCCAGAAGGAAGCGTCGTAAACCCTATAAAGTATATATATAAATGATCAGTATGTTGAGCTGAGTCGATTTAGCCATGCCCGTCTGTCTGTCTGTACATATACGAACTAGTCCTTCAGTTTTTAAGATATCGTTTAGAAATTTTGCAGATGTTATTTTCTCTTCAAGAAACTGCTCATTTGTCGGAACTGCCGATATCGGACCACTATATCATATAGCTGCCATACAAACTGAACTATCGGAATCAAGGGCGTGTATGGAAAACTTCCGCATTTTACTACATATCCTCACGAAATTTGGTGTGAGTTATTGTTCATAGAAATAATTTAATCTCCGAAAAAATTGTTCAGATCGGTTCACTATAGCATATAGCTGCCATACAAACCGAGCGATCGGAATCAATGGCTTGTATGGAAAATTTTCGCATTTGACGTGATATCTTCACGAAATTTGACATGGATTACTGCTTAAGGTAATAATATAATCTCCGAAGAAATTATTCAGATCGGTTAAATATATAACCTTAATGTTTCTAGCAAACAACCCGGCTAAAAAGATTTAGTAAAATGTTTTCTTTTTTTTACTTACTTTTCCTTACGTCTTTAGATTTGCTTAAACACATAGTTACTAAAAGAAATGCACCTGTGAAGGGTATATTAGCTTCGGTACAGCCGAAGTTAACGTTTTTTCTTGTTTTTACTCAAGTTTCAGCTTGCATAAACGGACGGACGGACAGACAGACATTCGGATTTGAACTCCATTCGACATCCTGATCACTTTGGTATATATAACTTTATTTCTAACTTGTTTAGTTTTGGGTGTTACAAACAACCGTTATGTGAACAAAACTATAATACTCTCTTAGCAACTTTAATTGCGAGAGCATAAAAAGAAATAAGTGTCTATAATTGAAGCAGTCAATTAGTTCTTTGGCTCTTAATTACAAGCAGTCGGCAATTTATATTTTCCTCATTGTGCAGCAACTCCTACCTGCTGTATTTATATACAGATTACACTCCACACGAATTGTTAACGATGAAGGCTCTTAAAGAATAGCAAATATAAGAGAATGCCAAAAAAATAAGAAAAATTCTCGAAAAGCCGCAATTAAGACCAACGAAATTTGTTTTTCTTCTCATTACTCGTAAGAACTCAACAAAGGTAATTAAAAATCTGAAAAATCAAGTTGAGAGCCATCAATAGCGCTGTTGTAGACAATTCACAACAGTTAAGTGTAGAAATGGAAATGAATTTGGTGCTACTGATAATAAAGTGCGTACTGCAAAATGCAATCGGAGTATTTTATTATACTTTTATTTCTTCAAATGCAATTCAAAAGCACTGTCTCGTGTGCATCCACAAATTTATCGCAAGTTATTTGCATATTTTCACAATTTTCAATTTCATTTTAATAAGTTTCTAGAGACTATATACCAGAAATGACTATCAAAATGCGCAAGTAAGCGCAAAGTAATAAAGTGTGGCGAAATATAAAATCGCTTGCAACAATTTTCTTTTTATTGCAACGAATTGAAGAACGTTTCAAACGCAGCGCACTGCTTTTCTGTATGCATTTCAGCTGGGATTTCACTATGTAAATGTGTGACAAATTCTACGCTATTTGCATATATGAGCGGATAGTAGCCTTTGATATTTGCTTAGTTGCAGCAAAAAGAAATATTATTACAGTATAAGTATTGGTAATAAAATTTTCTATGCGTTTTCATATGAAATTGCACTTTGGCTGTTGTAAGCGCAGTAAGTTTGCATTAAATATTTTTGTAGATTAATATTTTTGATGATCTTATAAAAAATATGAAATATTGGAAATATCAACTCATGATTTTTTAAGGGTACTTATATGATTTTTTGTATAAAAGTGTTTAAAATTTGAAATAAAGTTACTATAATTTTATAAAGTAACTAGGAGACCCGACCACACGTTTTGTGGCTAAGATATACAATCAATCTTAGTTTCGATGACGATACAAAGTTCATTACAAAGTCGAGGTTGATTTATGTTATACAGCATGATGACAACTGGTGCTACTTTTAAATGTAAAATTAAGTGGTGATATTCCAGGCAATTCCAATGATTATAAAAATCCTTTGGCATAGTTGGCTACGTCATCCCAATTTGTATCTGTGTCAGCTCTCCTGTAACGAAATTCTAAATTGTCCAATTTCCGACCAATATTGCTCGTTCACTCAGCCAATTATGGTTATTATATTGTTGTTTTACGTCCGGAAAGAGACAGAAGAGACAGAAATCTGTTTGAAATGTTATTAATCCATCGAGGTGTCAACAGTGACCTTACCATTACCAATATCTACCAACTGCTACTACAATTGCAGTTTGATCTTGTTGCAAAAACGCTTATATGTATAAATAAGCAATTTATTATGCGCCGTACTTCCCAAATTATCAACTTGCATATCTGGAGAATCTTCGCTATAGCGCTATTTTTGGCGATTTTGCAAACTGGTGTTTCGTTGATTTGCAATTTTGGAGTCATTTCAATGCCGAATGTACAGTTTGTGTGACTACTAACAGTTTGCCAAGTTGCCCCTATTCCCGTTATGCTTTGATGGTGAAAATGAGTGAAATTGGTTCAGGAATTACCACGGTCCTCATATACAATATATGATGATTTTCATTATTCTATTCTTCTTCATGAATATATGGGTCAGTATTGTGTGTTATATCTTAATAAAATTACATCAATAATTTCCGAGAGTATAAAATGTCCGGATTTTCCGTTAATTCGAGTACTCACTTAGAGGTATTTTTTCCAGCGAAATTATTTAAGTATTCGAACAATGCAGTACAATTAATTAAATTATGAAATTATTTGTTAAAAGTGGAAAACCAACAGGACCATTAAAATGTTGACTTAAAAGAAGTAATATGCTTAATAGCATATTCATGTTATATGAGATCAAAATATTATATATATATATAAAGCTATTTAAAAACTTGATTAATAGGCGTTCGCTTCATTGAAATCCGAAGTATATATTTGATGGCTTCTTCCTGAAGTTCATTCAATACAATAAGATTGGGGAAATTCATATTGTTCTTCTTTGGCGCTCTCATAACAGTCACTATTTCCTTCGATATCTGTCTCCCTAACACTCTGCAGAGTGTATCAGCTAAATTCTTCCAAAATGGATCAATTCAGGAAATTCATCACTGCGGAATGTTTTTTTTTTTTGGTAGTTACAGCTCATATTTTTATACTCTCGCAACAAATGTTGCTAAAGAGAGTATTATAGTTTTGTTCACATAACGGTTGTTTGTAACACCCAAAACTAAACAAGTTAGATATAGGCTTATATATACCAAAATGATCAGGGTGAAGAGTGGAGTTCAAATCCGAATGTCTGTCTGTCCGTCCGTCATACTTATTTCTTGGCACCATAGGAAGGTTGCTTTCGAAAATGAGCAAAATCGGACCACTGCCACGCCCACAAAATGGCGAAAACCGAAAACACATAAAGTGCCATAACTAAGCCATAAATAAAGCTATGGAAAATTTGGTATGAAGGATCGCACTATGAAGAGGCATATTTGGATGTAATTTTTTTGGGGAAGTGGGCGTGGCCCCGCCCCCTACTAAGTTTTTTGTACATATCTCGCAAACCAATAGAGCTATATAAACCAAACTTTCTGCAGTCGTTTTTTTTAGCCATTTCCTAA
Organism: Zeugodacus cucurbitae; assembly: GCF_028554725.1. NCBI lineage: Eukaryota > Metazoa > Arthropoda > Insecta > Diptera > Tephritidae > Zeugodacus > Zeugodacus cucurbitae. Next base: position 4,948,141 of record NC_071669.1, read on the forward strand.
TGCAGTCCAAAAATGAAATAAATCGGATCATAACCACGCCCACCTCCCATACAAAAGTTAGGTTGAAAATTACTAAAAGTGGGTTAACTCACTAACGAAAAACGGCAGAAACACTAAATTTCACATAAGAAATGGCAGATGGAAGCTGCACTCAGATTTTTTTACAAAATGGAAAATGGGCATGGCGTCGCCCACTTATGGGTCAAAAACCATATCTCAGGAACTACTCGACCGATTTCAATGAAACTTGGTTTGTAATAGTTTCCTTACATCCCAATGATATGTTGTGAAAATAGGCCAAATCGCTTCACAACCACGCCTACTTCCTATATACCAGAACTTTGAAGACGATCTGAATCGTTTACTTTACAATATATAAAGTAAGCACTAGTGAAGATATCGGTGCAGAACTTTGCACAAATACTACGTTTATAGTGTGGCAGCCCTATTCTAAAAATCGCCGAAATCGGACCATAGGTTTTTAAGGCCCCATATATCGAACACAAGGACCTCGGTGCTTCTAACCTAATATTATGGTTTCCAACTTTCAATGGACTTTATATAATATATATGACGAATATGTGGGTCAAATTGTGTATTATATTATATAAATTAAGTTAAATAAATAAATTGCGAGAGTATAAAATGTTCGGTTACACCCAAACTTAGCCCTTCCTTACTTGTTTTAATTAATTTCTTTACACAATTCCTACTTTTTTTGTGCTGATCAATAATTTTAAGCTTCTCTTTCAAATACAGTATTTTTCTTCTACTCAATTTTACACTTTGTATTTGCTTTCACATTTAGTTGGAAACGAAAGTAAGAGAAAATGTAAATGAACATTTATATATTCACCGTTTCTTTCGAATTTCTTAAATTTTTTTTATTTCAGTTTTTACCACGATTTTATTTAATTTTGAACTCGTTCTGGTTTTGACTTCTTCATGACAAAAAATCTGCTTGTTCGTTATAAGCGGTTTTAAACGGTTAAAACGAATATTCGATCAATCGGAAAACTACTGTAAATAATGAATTTAAAATTTGTTTACACTTTTATATGTCTGTGCATACACAGTTATATACATACATAAATACAATGTACTTTACATATTTTTTTAATAAAATGATTAATGTGCCTTCTGCTCGCAGCACATCCGAAAACATTTACACATTTGCATACCATCAACTGTACTCCTTATTGTGCACTTTTTTATACGCTCTGTAACCTGTGCCGCCGTTTAACGTTGAAACCAACAAAAACATGCTCCAATATATGCTGGCGTTGTCATTTGTTATGCGCTTATGGCTGAAAATTTGTGTGCTAATGGCATTATAATATGTGACAAAATGAAAACTACAAAATGTAAAGGATGAATTTGGTATTTCTTTCAAATTATACGTTTACCGATATTTTCTTAATAAATATAAATAATAAAACATATAAAAATAAATAGTATGAGAAAAGATATGAAAAAGAGTATTAAGGGGTTACGTCACCCTGAATGCATGAAAATCGGATGGTTTTTTAGGAATTTTTTTTGACAAAACTATTTGAGGACTTCTTTACATTTATTGCTACTTTAATACATAGCTTAAGCTTTATAAATATTAAAAAAAAAAAAATTTTATCAAAAATGGCAGAGATATAAGCATTGGTGTAGATCAATATTGCCAGAGCACTCCTTGATGGTGTACATGATTGGCATTTCAATTTTTATATAAAATAAGTAAAATGATATTAGGTCTACAACTTTGCTTCCGCCGTATTCCGTGACGAAAGAACTCCTCATCTTTCGAGTCGTTCCAAGTATCAATCCAATTGTTGACTTCTTCATAAGAACTGAAGTGCTCGTAAGCTAGACCGTGTACCATCAAACGGAACAAGTGGTAGTCAGATGGAGCAACGTCTGGAGAATACGGCGGGTGGGGTAAGATTTCCCATTTCAGCGTCTCCAAATATTTTTTTACCACTTTTGCGACGTGAGCCGAGCATTGTCATGCTGGAGTATGACTTTATCGTGTCTTTCCTCGTACTGTGGCCGTTTTTCTTTTAGTGCTCGGCTCAAACGCATCAATTGCGTTCGGTATCGATCTGCTGTGATGGTTTCACTTGGCTTTAGCAACAAATTCAGCATCTTCGAAAATCTTCTCCCTTCCACCACCATGCCGATCTTCGATTTCATAAGCACCATTCTTAAAACGTTGAAATCATTCGCGACATGTTCTTTCACTTAGGACAGCCTCGCCGTACGTATCCGAAAGCATTCGATGAGCCTCAGCCGCACTTTTCTTGGAATTAAAAAGGAAAAGCAAAAATTTCCGCAAATGTCGAGAATTCGGCTCAAAAAGTGACATTTTCACTTGAGAGTAAGTTTGCGATGCAAGCAGATTTCTACAAATATTTTGTTGGGTTAATATTGACACAAATGTCCAAGCTCGATATAAAACGATTTAATCGATTTAATCGACCAATGCTTGACCCTAGAGACATTCCCGCAAATGTCGAAAATTCGGCTCAAAAAGTGACATTTTCACTTGAGAATAAGTTTAGGATGCAAACAGATCTCTACAAATATTTTGTTAATGTTGACACAAATGTCTAATATCGATATAAAACGATTTAATCGACCAGTGCTTGACCATTTTTTAATGTATTTCTTAAAAAGTAATAAATTTTGAACAGAGTGACGAAGCCGTTTTTTTTTAAACAATTTTTTACGGAAAAAACAATTTTTTTAAACTAAATACTAATAATAAATTAGCAACAACCACATGAAAGTCTTCAACAGACTTCAACAAAATATATAGCAAATAAGCTTTGATTGTAGTTGTGCAGCTGGAACTTATTTATATGTGACCTGGTCTACGAAAAGGGAGCTAACGAGCAAAAACTAGTTTTTTGTGTTAAAAATAAACAACATCTCATCTTCCATCCGAATCAACTAAAAAGTGAAAATTGATTTTTTGACACCTAAGCCCCCTTTCCGTAGACCAGGTCACATATAATAAGTAAACTCTACTTTACCGATTTTTGATCTCAAATGTTTTTCTTTCGTCAACTATTCCGTGCCTTAAATTGCCATTCGTGCATATTTCCTGCACTTTAAACATTTTTTGAACATATTTGCATTGACACAATTTCGTTGCTGTCAGCTACTTTTACTCTCCCTAACTATGTTATTTTTTTTTTCACTGAAAAAGGTTGTATATCTGCATAGGTGCAGCAGTATATTCATGTGAGCGTGTGTGTATAAGCGAAACTACTCAATTCGTTTTCGTTTGCCAACCATACATTTTCAGCGATTTATTTGCTGCAGGGAGCACACATATCACCAGCGCGCAGACAAACTGGCTGAATTGTGGGGAAGCAAGCAGAAAATGGTGATGGTTTATAGGAGGGAGGTGCATATAAGTGCTCATGTGTGTATGGATGTGTTGTATGTATGTTTTTTTAACTCAACAGTATCATATTGCAGCATTGGTTTTGTACAGTGAAATTAAAAAAAAATATTCGATTCAAATTAATCCATTTGAATATATAAATGCATTGAAGCTGCATATTAACATTTATCAAAAAAATATATTCATACTATATATAAACGTATGCAAGTGCATCAATACTTCTTTTGTAAATACTTAATTGAAATCGCCTCGCGCTTATTGCAATTAATTGAATTAAACGAGTGACAAATATTGACAATTAATAGCTGGCAAACATAATTATGCCATAAAGTTTCTGCAGCAAAATATAAAATAAAAAAATACAATTTCCAGCTGTGCAAAGCGTCAATGACCAAGGCATTTTCGTCGCCGAAACTCAGAATCAGAAACTAGAGTCAGCAGACGCGGCGACGCCACAAACACGACTGTCGCCAACAGTAAGCGTACCAGCGAACCTAACAGGTAGATATCGGTATTGGCCAAATGCCCGCATTTTACACACCCACAGCCAACTACAACTGCATACAAAATGCATGAATACGTAGCAATAAATGGATTTTCTACATAATATCCGCTGCTCACTGCCAATTTTCGGCTTTTATGATGATTTTTATGACATTTTCTGAGGCGCAACTTGGCATACTTTTAGGCGTTGTGTATTGATGTTGGTTCTGAATAAGTTTGAGGGTGGTTTGAAGATGTTAGTGCTGCAAATTATTATTCATTCTACTGGTTGAAGTATTTTAAAGCACAAAAATAATATTGAAATTGAGATAACTTTTTATTATGCGCTGAAGCGAGTAGCATACCTTTAGGCGAAGCTGGTATAGTATAGTTATACGCTTATTGCATAAATAGCGCTATAATTAAGAAGTATCATTGCATTTTTAAGCACGCAAAATTATATGCAATTTGATCACCATGCGCCAAATCTTGGAAAATACCCGTGAAAAGAGGATCGACACACACCATCTCTTTGTCGATTTTAAAGCTGCTTTCGACAGCATGAAAAGGAGTTCTGTCTATGCCGCTAAGTCTGAATTTGGTATCCGTGCTAAATTAATACGGCTGCGTACGCTGACGTTGCGCAACACCAAAAGCTCCGTCAGCATCGGGAAGGACCTCTCCGAGCCGTTCGATACCAAACGCGGTTTCACACAAGGTGACTCACTATCGTGTGACTTCTTTAACTTGAAGCTGGAGAAAATAATACGAACTGCAGAGCTAAATAGAGAAGGTACAATCTTCTATAAGAGTGTACAGCTGCTGGCGTACGCCGATGATATTGATATCAACGGAAGCAACAACCGTGCCGTTAGTTCTGCTTTTTCCCGCCTGGATAAGGAAGCGAAGAGTATGGGTCTGGTGGTGAACGAGGACAAGACGAAATATCTCCTGTCGTCAAACAAACAGTCAGCGCATTCGCATCTTGGCTCCCACGTCACTGTTGACAGTCATTACTTTGAAGTCGTAGATAATTTTGTGACACCAACAGTGTCAGCATCGAAATCCAACGCAGAATCACTCTTGCCAACAGGTGCTACTTTGGACTGAGTAGGCAATTGAACAGTAAAGTCCTTTCTCGACGAACCAAAATCAAACTCAACAAGTCGCTTATCATTCCCGTCCTGCTTTATGGTGCAGAAGCGTGGACGGTGTCAACATCCGATGAGACGGCACTAGGAGTTTTCGAGAGAAAGGTTTTGCGGAAGATTTATGGTCCCTTAAACATTGGCAACGGCGAATACCGCAGACGATGGAACGATGAGCTGTATGTGTTATTCGACGACATAGACCTAGTCCAGCGAATAAAAAGACAGCGGCTATGCTGGCTAGGTCATGTTGTTCGAATGGATGAAAGTACTCCAGCTCTGAAAGTATTCGATGCAGTACCCGCTGGTGGAAGCCGAGGAAGAGGGAAACCTCCACTCCGATGGAAGGACCAGGTGGAGAGGGACCTGGCTTCGCTTGGTATAACCAATTGGGGTCAAACTGGACTCGGCTTTAACCGCGTAAGCGGTGTCTACGCCATTCAAGAAGAAGAATTTTATTTTCATGCAAGTATTCAAACCAAAATCCATATATCAACAACCTTCAGCTGATTTGCAAACACTAACTCAGAGTATTCATATGTAGTTACAAACTATTTCATTAGTTCATGACTACAACTGTAACCCGCAGCATTTGGAAAAAGCACTCACATTGAATTACTCAAACAATTTTCAACTAGTCAATAGTAAATTTTGCCGTTCAAATATTTTTCTTGGCAACGAGTGGGTGGACTCTACCGCTTTGCATCTTCTCTTCAACTGTTGCTAGTGAACTGAATAAAACTGAATCGATTTCATTTGCTGTGGTTTTAATCTGGTCGAAGGTGGATTACAGTAATTGGCAGTAAATGTCACATTAGACCACAATTAATTGTACAAGAGACATGGGTAAAAAGCGAGCAAGCAAGCAAATCAAATTTCAAATGTTAACAAGTAAAAATCTACGTTTGCAAGTATATATGTACTTATATATACACTGTAGAATTTTAATTTTTTTTTCAATTACACTCTTACTCCTCTATATATTTTCCAGCATCTCACCTAGTGGACCGGCTATTGTTTAACTGCAATTCAACAAGCGCGCACTGGCTTTGACACACTTACTTTGGCATACATATACATACATACAGACATGCATACTCAGGCACCGTTATGCAATTACAATTTGATTACACAATGTTGGCAACCTTGATTCACTGTCATATGCTGGGTGAAATGCGGTACCTTCGTTCTACAATTGTATATTTGTATATCGTAAACTTGTTCAGAGCAGGTCAGTGTGACAGCAGTCGGTCTGTTGGCAGCACACAAAGAAGGTAGAAAAAAACTTATTTGCGAATGTAATCGCTTAATCACATACCTGCTGTCCGTCAGCGTTGGCAGTGCTGTGCCTGCCATGTAGTTCTATAAGTATATATTTAGGTGAAAGCGCTTAATTATCGTTAGCGCATACGCTTTCACGCCGCCATTACAGAAAATCGCTAATGACAAGCAAATAAAGAGGTTAAAGAAAATTATAAAAGCACTTGAAACCACTTGGTACTGAGCTAAAATGACAAAATAAGCTTATATATGTACTATAAGTGTATATCTAACTATAATTATATACAACTCTTTTAAAGGTTTTCGAAAAAACCGTGTATTCACTTACCTTTTAATCACAGAGTAAGCGATAAATACACAAAGCATCAATACCCTTTAACAAATATACACATATCTTCAACCCAAAACCCAAAAACAAACCACTTCAGTGAGCAAGACAACCCCAACACCAGCAGCTAATTAAATACGAATATGCATACGGGGGCGTATGAGTAACTAACTTCACTGGCTGGTGCATGAGTGTGTGCGCGCTGCTAGACAATCAAGTGTCCTCACATTTCTCCCTTAATATGCACATATAAACACTTAAGTGCGCAACGAAGTGTCAACAATAAAAGCAAAGGCAAGGCAAGACAAAGCAAATACAAGAGCAAACCGGAAATAAAACAATGAACGTAAAACAAAGGAACCATAAAGCTATCAAAAGAAACACCAGCTGCCCATTGCTGAAGGCTGAAGGAGAAAAAAACTAAAAAAATAAAACAAAAAATATACAGAAATAATACAACAAAATTACAAAAAATACAAAAACAAAAACAAATAAAAATTACAAAAAAAAAATACGAAAAAAAGAAGAGAAACATAAAAACGTTTCACTTGCTTTTTATTGTTTTTGGTCACTGAAGTGTATTTGCTTATTTGTTGTGATCGCATTAAAGCGTTTAAGCGCAAATTCAATATGTCATACAATGACAGAGTAGCAGTATTTCGAAATATTTCGACGGCTTGGGCAGCTAATGCAGTCACTAAGCAACTGTTGGGTCAACAGAGAACCGTTGACTGTGAAGGAAATTTCATTAAAATTGACTTGGCGAGTGTTATTAGCAATAATATATTATGGAATTACAATAGTACAAGTAAGCTTGATATACGAGTAGTGTTCAAAAAATAACGGGAATTTTCAAATTTTCAATTATCAATTTTTTTATTATTTATTATGTTGATAGACATGTCCCTGAAGCTCGATAAAATTTTCAGCAGTGTTCACTGCTTACTTTGTCTGTAAAAGCTTCGTTGCTTGTTCATGAATTCTTGGCCAAAAATAATACTCGTACTGTAATGATTCCCCCTACGCCATATTCGCCAGGCCTTTTAAGGACCGTCGTTTGACAAGCAAACACATTTGAGAAATCGCTGAAAGTAAAAGTTATCTCACAAATCGAGTTTGAGAAGTGTTTGGCCGATTGGAAGAAGCGCTGGCATAAGTGCTTCTTATCGAATGGGGACTATTTTAAAGGCTACAACATTAATGAAGACGAAAAATAAATATTTTTTCAAAACAAAAAATTCCCGTTATTTTTTTAACACACTGTTGATCACATCTTCTTCTTGACTGGCTAAGACACCGCTTACGCGGTTATAGCCGAGTCCACAGCAGCGCGCCACGCACATCTCCTTTTGGGTACTGCATCGAAAACTTTCAGAGCTGGGGTACTTTTGTTCATTCGAACAACATGACCCAGCCAGCGTAGCCGCTGTCTTTTTATTCGCTGGACTTTGTCTATGCCGTCGAACAACACATACAGCTCATCATTCCATCTTCTGCGGTATTCGCCGTTGCCAATGTTTAAGGGACCATAAATCTTCCGCAAAACCTTTCGCTCGAAAACTCCTAGTGCCGTCTCATCGAATGTTGACACCGTCCACGCTTCTGCACCATAAAGCAGGACGGGAATGATGAGAGACTTGTAGAGTTCGATTTTGGTACGTCCGGAGAAGACTTTATTTTTCTATTATCTACTCAGTCCAAAGTAGCACCTGTTGGAAAGAGTGATTCTGCGTTGTATTTCGAGGCTGACACTGTTGGTGTTATTGATGCTGGTTCCCAAGTAGACGAAATTATCTACAACTTCAAAGTTATGACTGTCAACAGTGACGTGGGAGCCAAGACCCGAGTGCGCTGACTGTTTGTTTGATGACAGGAGATATTTCGTCTTGTCCTCGCTCACCAGCAGACCCATACGCTTCGCATCCTTATCCATGCGGGAAAAAGCCGAACTAACGGCGCGGGTGTTGTTTCCAATGATATCGATATCATCGGCGTACGACAATAGCTGTACACTCTTATAAAAAATAGTACCTTCTCTGTTTAGCTCTGCGGCTCGAACTATTTTTTCCAGCATCAGGTTAAAGAAGTCACACGATAGCGAGTCACCTTGTCTGAAACCTCGTTTGGTATCGAACGTCTCGGAGAGGTCCTTCCCGATCCTGACGAAGCTTTTGGTGTTGCTCAACGTCAGCTTACACAGCCGTATTAGTTTTGCGGGAATACCAAATTCAGATATCGCGGCATAAAGGCAGCTCCTTTTCGTGCTGTCGAAAGCAGCTTTAAAGTCGGCAAATATATGGGGTGTCGATCCTCTTCTCGCGGGTCTTCTCCAAAATTTGGGGCATGGTGAATATCTGGTCGGTTGTTGATTTTCCAGGTCTAAAGCCACACTGATAAGGTCCAATCAGTTTGTTACCGGTGGGCTTTAGTCTTTCACACAGTACACTCAATAGAACCTTATAAGCGATGTTAAGGAGGCTTATCCCACGATAGTTGGCGCAGATTGTGGGGTCTCCCTTTTTGTGGATTGGGCAGAGTACAGTGAGATCACATATCACATACAACATAACCTTTTTAGTATTTTAGTTTTTGTTTTAATTGGAACTGGAGATGATATACTTTATATACATATTATTTTTAGAAAACAGGATTCTTCAATGAGTCTATCTCATCTATATATTCAAATGAACTATGAACATCGTTATGTATATACAAATTGTGTACAAAATCTAAATTGTCAAAAAAATGAATTTAGTAAATAGAATGAACATTTTCATTAAATCCACAGTAAAGTAAATTATTTTGTCATTTAAATAAAATTCTGTGGCTAAGAAGTCTTTTATGTAAAGGATTACAATGCGATTATTTATTTTCTAGCATTTAAAATATTTCTGAATAAATTTGAGTGCAAAGCAAATGAAGCAATAAGCCACAAAAATAGAAATATTGTGTGTAATTTTTACTATTATGACGTCTACTGATTGCTAACTAAATAACAAAAATGATTGATAAACTTTTCATACATTTACATACATAGCAACAAAACTATACACATAATATAGTACACATGTACACTTGATATACGAGTAATGCAACAAAAAATCACTACAACAAACATAGCAAAGTACTGATTTGATGACTGGGCGTCTGCTTGTGGGCTGCACTGGTGTTGGTGCTTGGCGTGAATGACGAGTTGGCATCCGTTATGGGATTACACTTCCGGCATTGTTATTTACACAAAATTCGTATACGTTTTTATTTAGTGTAAAGCTAGCCGGCTGACAGGTAAATATGTTTGTATATACATACAGCTTGATAGCCTTAATACAGTGGCTATAGCAGATTTGGTCTTATTTAGCCATGTTGTTTATATGAGTTTGTACATTGAAACTCAAACACTCCTCTTTCATGCATATTTGCGTATACGTGTGTAAATGCAATTTTGTGACACAGATATTATCAACGAAAATCAAATAAGCAAACACTGTGAATAGAGTTTGTTGAATGGGAATATATGCAGACTTGTAGCTATGTCCGAATTAATATTTGTAAAACTATATGAGCTTTAGTCTGGTCAATGTACATATAAAATAAATGCTTAGGCTGACGTTGAGCACAACAAACAGCTCCGTCAAAGTCGGGAAGGAACTCTCTGGGTCGCTAAATACAGACGAGGTTTCAGACAAGTTTAGAATCTCTCTAGTGGGTATTCTTCAATATATTTCTGGTAAAAGTAATACGTGCCGCTAATTTTTGGGGTTATATACAGTTAGAATTTTCAAAAGTCGATTTTTTTTTATTTCATTTTCTTAATGTACATATATTTAAGAATACACACAGAAAATTTCATATCGTTCCGGTGAATATTTCCAAAGTTACAAGCAAATGAAAAATTTGAAAAGGCGTTTCAGAGTGTTTGGAAGTACAAGGTCCAAACTTTAAACGCGTTTTTCTCAAAATGGTGTTTCCAAAGCCGGTGACCAACATTTAGAAAACGGCTAGACTGATTAGTCTCAAATTTTAACACGACCTTCTTAAATATATTTTTTAGTAATTAATCGTAGATTTTTTCTCTCCGATAAATATTTTTTTTTTATAAACAATTTAAGGCCGAAATTTCGGTGAAAAATCGATTTTTGTTTTTTTGAGAAACCGCCATTTTGTCAAAAAATTTTATTTTTCTTATTCCTTCGATTAATTACCAGATTTAACATTATTTTAACGAAATCTGTTTGGTTTTTTCATTTCGGATGATCCAGTTCCGAGATATAGTGGTCACCGCAAAACGTCTTTTTTGAGAGGAGCTCCTGGAGATCAGCTGTAGCTCTTAATATTTAATATTTAAATATTCAAATAAATATTTTTACAGTACTAAGTCTTAAAATCAGTTAAAAGATACCATAATATGTGTATAAATTTTTGGATCAATAAATTAAAAAGTTTTCTCAGAAAAAATTCTGGAAAATTCACTTTTTTTCGGCCGTCTAACTGTATTTAACCCCTTAAATCGCAGAGACACTATCTATTCAAAATAAACAATTAAACCGCGATAAACAGATGTCATTCGTTGGATGGGACAGTTTGTTCCCCAGCTAGAAAAGGCGAAAAAAAATAAGCGAAAGAGGTTGGTCTTGGGGTAAAAGAGAGCACGGCAAAGTACTTGAAGGCCACACACACAAATACGTTACAGTGGACAACTATAAATTTTAAAAAGTGAAGTGCTTCGTCTATCTCGTAATCAGCATACAAATAAATCTGCTCCTGGAGATCAAGCGTAGTTTAAGGGGTTATATACAGTTAGGATTTTCAAAAAATCGATTTTTTTTTTGCGTTTTCTTAATATATATACTATATATATCTGACTATAAACACACAAAATTTCAAGTCGATCCGACGAATATTTTCGAAGTTATAGACACATTAGTGAAAGCGCGCCGACTACATGTAAAGTGCTTTCAAAACTTTAAACTCGTTTTTCTCGAAACGGTGTTTTCAAAGTGGGTGAGCAAGATTTCTCAAAAACGGCTGAACCGATCGGTCTTAAATTTTTACACAAGCTTCTTAACTATATTTTTTAGTACTTAATCGAAGAATTTCCCCATCCGATGAAAATTTATAAACAATTAAAGACTCGAATTTTGGTCAAAAATCGAACCTTTTGCTTTGAGTAGCCGCCATTTTGTCAAAAAATTTTTGTTTGCTAATTCCGATCAATCGCAAGATTATTTATTATATTAATGATATTTATTTGGTTTTTGCCTTTTAGATGTTCCAGTCCAAAGATATCGTGCCCACCGCAAGAGGCCTTTTTTTGCGGACCTCTGCAAAATTGGCAATATCAACGTTCCCGATAATTATTTTTGGCAATAAAAAATATGTGAATATAGTTTAAGGTTGTCATAATATACCTGTCAAGTTTCAAATCAATAAACCAAATAGATTGCTTAGAAAAAATTCTTGAAAAATGCCTTTTTTCGACCTCTCTATAACTGTATATAACCCCCTCTTGCCAAGAGATGATACTTTGGGATCGGTAGGCAATCGAGAAGCCGAATCCCGCAACCGACGTACCTAAATTACCCCGTTCTATTATACGGCACAGAAACATGGACGATCACAAACCGAGCTGAGAAGGTACTTGCAGCTAAAGAACTGAAGTTCTCCGCAAGATCTCTGGAGCCGACCGCATAAGCAAAGAGTATCGGAGAAGATGGAACCATAAACTGCATGTGCTATACGGCCACATGGATATATGTAGTTAAAGGCATAAAAATCAACTGAACGCCTTGATTGGGCTATGTAGTATGTAAGGAAGACTATGCCTCAGTGAAAAGTTCCTTCGATTAGAAACTCATGGGTGGAAAATGGAAGCAAAGGCGACCACGCATGCAACCAAGTGTATAGAGACCTGTCTGACTTTGCAAATGATATAGGTTTTTATTCTCGACCCACGGTTATAGTGAGAAAAAGAAGAAGAAAATCCAAGATCTATTAATATAAATTTTGCATCTCTTGGTGGTTTATGCGGTCTTCTTTCTTTTCACTTTCCTTTCACAACGAAAGTCCAGTAACCATCAAGCTTCAAGTTTCGAATGAGTACCGATCTTTTATTGTCTCAACTTAAAACCGATAACAAACGACTTCTGTCGACCATATTTAAACAAATTTAACGTTTGTGGCCCGCCTGTTGTAGATTTCTTATTTTTTGTACGCTTTCTCGGTTTCTGCCTAGTTGTACTTCTTGGCTTACTTTCATTTTACATTCACATTTTTTGTGATTTCTTTTAGTCTCGGTAGATAAGCAGTTTTAAAGTTTGCATATCTGTGTGTGCAAATAAATTTAAAGACATATGTATGCCGGAGTATTTACTTAAAATGAAACTGTGTACCTTCACATTGTCTTCTGCTTATATGAGTCTGAGTATTTACACTTTGACACTAACACCACACATATCGTTTGCGAAATCTCACCACAATGCGTTAGCGCCACTGTTGCTTTTTGCTATTTATTTTATTTTTTATATATTTTTTATTTCGAGTGTATTCCATTTCCTTGCCATCGTTTGTGAGTGTTTGTTGGCAACTCAATTTTCGTTGTGCCATAAGCCCTGATCCGGTCTCTCGAATTTACATACAAATTTTCGTTTTTATTATTTTCTGTTTCTGCTTGTGGTTTTTATTTGACAACAAAATACGCAAAACTGCAAATGTGTGTGTGTGTGTGTGTGTTGTAGGTGAATGCATTATGCCAGATTTTAGCTACTTGATTTATTTTTATTAAATTTTTTAAACAGTAGCTGCATTTATGTAGTTTATGGTAGGAGCTTCACTACGCTTGGGTTTGCCTTAACACTTTACTTAGCAAAAGTGCTTTGAATCGAAAAATGAATATAAAATTTGATAATAAACAGAAGAGTCTGTAGGGATTGCTCTTTAAAAGCTTATTTTGATAAGAAATCTCCAAAATTGATATGGGTGCAACACGGCGTATGAGTAACATTTTCTGCATTTTTACAAAAGAGATTGTTTTGCGATAGATTATTAAAATCTACTGAATCCATCCAGAAGCGCGGTCAATTCTGCCGTTTTGGTGATAAAACGAATATTAATGAAAATTTTTTTTTCGAAAAAAAAAAAGACATTGCGTATGAGTAACTTTTACTAGATTTTTATGAGGTGTATTTTTTATGACGAGATTCGTATTAGGGCTCTTAAAATTATTCGATTAACCTGAAAACCGATTATTCGAATATCCGGTTTGTAACCGTTCGTATGAATATTAACCGGTTAGTACTATTCGGTTAGTCGCAATGTTCCGACTATTCAAATAGTCGTTCTACTGCGGTTATTCGAATATTTATACTGTCACTATTCGAATAAATGAAAATTGTTTGCAGTCTAAAAGCCTTTGATTTTCCGTCTTCCAGCCACTTTATCAGAATCAGAGAGGACGTTCTCCATAGCTGGAAACATTGTGACACCACGTAGAAGGTGCTTGCAAGCAAAAAATGTTAACCTTTTAACATTCCTATATCAAAATAGACGTTTTATGAGAAATAGTGATATAATACATTCGCCCAGTTGAAATAGTTAAAAACTAGTTTGCCATTACTTAATGGTTCCCGTGAAATCATTCTTATTTTTTGTATTTTAAAGCGAGTTTTTTGTTAGTTTTAATGTTTCACTTTTTTCAATAAAAATAAGAAAATTAATGAACTTGCACTATTCGAATAGTCGACAACGAATGGTTAACCGAATAGTCGAAAATGAACGGTTAATCGAATAGTCGATGACTGAAGACTATCCGAATAGTGCAAACCGAATAGTATTATTCGAATAATGCCCTATTCGGTTAATTCGGTTACTCGATTAGTCGAATACCAAGAGCTCCAATTCGTATATAAAAACTATTGAAATGTATTGGATATTCAAAAGAGCCTTGGAGACTCACTGCTATATTTTGCGAAGATTTTTAACATACTTTCCGGCGCTTTACCAATATTGAGGTCTAGCAGATATGGATGGGCGACATAATTATTTTCGAAAAAGGTTTCCAAGTCCAATTTTAGTGTTCGTAAGCAAAATTTTGAACACACTCAGTCCTCTTTATAAGCGCAAGATTAATTTTGAGCCCTAAAATCTGTAATTTCAAACCTTCAGGTTCCATACACAGTGGAACTTCTCTAACTCGAATTACCATAATCCACAAAAAAACTACGAGTTAGAGAGACTTCGACTTATAGAAACTTTCAAATTATAAATTTTGTATTATGTCCTGGTCGAAAAGTTCGATTTATGGAAGAAAATGTGTATGAAATTTGACTTCTAAACGCTATTAGCAGTCCAAAAGTTCGAGTTATGAAGATCTTCGAGTTATAGAAGTTCAAGTTATGGAAGTTCCTCTGTATTTCTCTTCAGCTTTCTCAAACCTCCACTACATATTTAAAATCCAAAAACAAAAAATACTTTACACTATACTTTTAATGTTTCAATATATATTTACTTTTTATTTATACTCATTTTACTTAATAAATACTAAACTTACAATAATTTTTTTTTTTTTGTAAATGAAACTGTTTTTTTTTCTCTCACTTTTAATTGAAATTTATCAGTTAAAACGTACAGACTTGAAATAGCATTTGCACTGTATAATAAATTCTCACATACACAAGAGAGTGTAAGACAATAATTAAATTGTTAAATATATTAAATACGCACTATAAATGTTGTTGTTGTTTAAAATTTAACATAAATAATTGTAGTATGCACTACATACATATATAGATATCTTATATAAATATGAGTTTTCCATACACATATACATGTACAAATATATGTAGACCTATACAGTTATATAAACATATATATTGATGATAAATCATTTTCAATGAGTTCAATGAAACACTACAACTGACCGTGTGGTCTTGCGTTTATTACAAAGATTGCGCAAGATCACATATTTTAAGAATACAATTCTATATAGATTTAGTCACTAATTTATTTACAGTCTGTATAACTATTTATGTGCCCTATGAGCAAATATAAATACGAGATTCTAGTTATATTTTTTTGGTTGAATTATTTTATGAAATTTAGTTTAAAATTGTTTAAAATCTTTTTTTTTTGTTTTGAAGGTAAAGCCATAAATCATTGTTAAAAGTAACTAAATAAAGATTTGAAATCAAGTTAAACTCAAAATGTAATTGTACAGATTTTTTTTTTTTAATTTTTTTTTTGGAATTTGGAAAATGTGGAAAACCCCGTTTAAAACTAATATATTGAATTTCTTATTAACTTATAACAAATATTTTGGTGTTTTTGTTTGACAAATACAAAAAATATAATTTTTATTGAGCTTTATTTAAAATTTCTTTATCTCTGATACAAATACAATTTTTATTTTTTTTAATTTATTTGCATAATAATAAGTTTTTGACTTTAAACTAGCTTTTAATTAATTTTTTAACTGAATAAATATATTTAAACTTTTTTTTTTCAAATAATACAATTTCACACACGATAATTACACGAAAATAATACACTGGAAACACTTTTTATTAAACACAAGGTTGTATAAGATTGAATCGAAAATAAATAAATTTTTTTTTTATTGTTTTTCAATTAAAATTTTGTTTTATTATTATTTCAATTATTGCATTTTTATAATTAAAATTATTTTGTTTTATTATTATATCAATTATTGCAACTTTATCATTAAAATTATTATTTTTTTATTATTATTTTAAATAAAATTATCAGCTATACTCTGGTAACATGTGAAACTACATTATTAATATTATATCAAATGCTTATTTAATAAAAAAAAATATTTATGAATAAAATTTAAATTAACTGAATCTATTTCAACTATTACTTATATATTTTGTTATTTTTAATTGAAAAAATAAATAAATATTTTGTTTTTATTTTATAGAAAATAGTCGCTTGTTTACCAGAGCAGACCTGTTTATCATTTAATTATATAATAAAAATTTTTTAAAATATTTTTTTTTACTTTATATTTTCATTATTTCTTTAGTAAATCATTTTTATAATATCACACTCATATTATATACAGTTGAACTGCCATAACTTGAAGTTCTCCGTAAATCGTATGCTTGAATTGGCAATATAAGTGACATTTCATACAAATTACCACCCATAACTCGAACTCCCTCTAAATCGTAGTTTTTTGTAGATTACAGTGATTCCGAGGTAAAGTACGTTTACATATAAAAATAAACTCATTCTAAGCTCGAACAATTTTTAATCTCGGATTTACAAGAGAAGCATTTTGTATGTTAAATATCGTTTATTAATTACAGATTAACGAGTTAAACTCGTAAATGTTATATAGTATGTTTACTATTAGGGAAGTTCAACTGTATTTTCCAAGCATTTTGTGCTTTAATTTAATTTAGTTTTTTAATATTTTGATTTATTTTTTAACTCTTTTGGCTTCTTTCTTATTTCTAGCAATTTTTTGTTTCATAATTTTAGTATAAAATTTTTCTTTAACATTATTTTTAAAATACATATTCATTTATTCTTTTTTTAGCTTATATACATATTTTTATTTTATTTTACTTTATTTTATTTTATTTTATTTTATTTTATTTTATTTTATTTTATTTTATTTTATTTTATTTTATTTTATTTTATTTTATTATTGTTTTATTTTATTTTATTTTATTTATTTATTTTATTTTAATTTTATTGCTTTAATTTTATTTTATTTTACTTTCATTTCATTTCATTTCATTTTATTTTATTTTATTTTATTTTATTTTATTTTATTTTATTTTATTTTATTTTATTTTATTTTATTTTATTTTATTTTATTTTATTTTATTTTATTTTATTTTATTTTATTTTATTTTATTTTATTTTATTTTATTTTATTTTATTTTATTTTATTTTATTTTGTTTTATTTTTATTTTATTTTATCTTATTTTTCCTTCTTTAATATTATTTTTAAGATACATATTCATTTATTCCTTTTATTTTATTTTTTGTTTTATTTTATATTATTTTATTTTATTTTTTATTCTATTTTATTTTTTGTTTTATTTTATATTATTTTATTTTATTTTTATTTATTTTATTTTATTTTATTTTATTTTATTTTATTTTACTTTATTTTATTTTATTTTATTTTATTTTATTTTATTTTATTTTAATTTAATTTAATTTAATTTAATTTAATTTATTTTATTTTATTTTATTTTATTTTATTTTAATTTAATTTAATTTAATTTAATTTAATTTAATTTAATTTAATTTAATGTAATTTAATTTAATTTAATTTATTTTATTTTATTTTATTTTATTTTAATTTAATTTATTTTATTTTATTTAATTTTATTTTATTTTACTTTAATTTTATTTTATTTTATTTTGATTTATTTTATTTTATATTATTATTATTTTATGTTACTTTTTGTTTGTTTTATTTTTTTTATTTTAATTTTTTTTGTTCATTTTAATTTTTTTTTTATTTATTATATTACTTACACTATTAAAAAATATATAAATAAATTCTGTTTATTTTACTTGCTCTTAATATAATTTATTTATTTATTTTTTAATTTAGCTCATATTTATAATATATTTATTTCTAAGTATGCACTATTCTGGATTAAAAATCGCACAACTCACTGGCAATTAAATGACCTTAGATATATTTATTTATAATATATATTTATAACTATTTCTTAAATACGCTACAAATTGTTTAAAAATATTAGAATTATAAATTTTCAAAATTTAAAATTACAAAAAAAACAATATTGCGTATTATTGAAAAATTGAAAATTGTAGCAGATAACTTTATACAATTTTTTTCGTAGAATGCAATGAATTAATAAGGATGTAGCACCTTATTTTAATTGTGTTTCCCATTTATTACTATTTGTTTATTATTTTATTTATATTTTTCTATTACTATTTTATTTACTTGTTTTATTTATATTTTATTTATTTTTCTTTTCTTTGAAGTATGAAAATTTTCTACAATAACTTATAACTACCTTACTTATTTACTATTTAATGCGTAAAATTGGGACTATATATATATTTTAGTTACAGCATAATATTTACAATTTTTAGACAATAAAAGTTTCTTATCCATAAAAAAAATTCTGAATCTGCGATTTACATTTAATAAATATTTTTGTTGTAAATTTTATATTCAAAAAGATCAAAATCTCAACTCTAGATTACTAAATATTAATAACTCTGATTTTTTTACTATAAAACTAAATAATTCTGAATTCTTTTTGTACAAAATAAGGTGATACTCCACCACCTATGCGTATATTTACATATGTAAGTATATGATTTATTACTCTAACGATTGTGAAATAAAATATTTGCAACTTGAAAACTGACCTTCATTTACTATTTACAAAAACTATTCAAAACTACTGAATTACTGTCATTATACACATTTTGGATGATTTATTTTCTTTCAGCTGGCAATTAAACTGATCATCACTGCAGTACGCGAAAGCCGCCGCATTCGCTCAATTGCCAACGACGACACTTTCAGTTCAGATAAACCTCCTCCACTTGCTCGCCATCGCATTCCTGTTGGTC
The DNA here is from genome assembly GCF_028554725.1 of Zeugodacus cucurbitae. Classification (NCBI taxonomy): domain Eukaryota; kingdom Metazoa; phylum Arthropoda; class Insecta; order Diptera; family Tephritidae; genus Zeugodacus; species Zeugodacus cucurbitae. Next base: position 4,967,382 of record NC_071669.1, read on the forward strand.
CTGCACCTCCTGCAGCTGCTGCAAGTGATGCTCCTCGACTTCCTCTTCGTCGTCATACTCGAGCAACTCTTCTTCGTGCGTCTGCTGTTGCGAATGACCATTGCCGCTGTGATGCTCGATGACTATTTGCTGGTGTTGTTGCTGTTGGTATTCATCTTGATCTTGCAAGTCCAAGGGATCTAGCACCGTTGTTTGTTGTTGTTGTTGCTGCTGGTGTTGTTGCAATTGGCGATGTGTAATCAACTGATGATGTTGTTGCTGATGTTCAATTAGTTCGTGTTGTTGGTGTTGCTGCTGGTGTTGTTGGTGTTGTTGCTGATGATGATGCAGTTCGCTGTGCGCCGTTGTCGTGAAGACCAACGGTGGCGGTGAACTACTAGTCACATGATGATGATGTTGTTGCTGTTGTTGTTGGTGTTGATGTTGCTGTTGTTGTTGTTGATGATGTTCTACCACCGTTTCAGTGGCAATACTATGATTCCGTACAATATGACCGGCGGTCGTTTTACCAGAACGCGTCAGTGTAACCGTCACCTCGGAGCCGAGGCCGGCAAATGACACGGGTGTGGCGGTGCTAACATTTGCATGCGTCGCTGCCGCCGCTCTGGCATGGAGGATTTTGCGCGTGGTTGTCGTGGTGGCCACACCACCGCTACTATTCGCGGTGGCGGTGCTGACCGTGTGCGCTTGGGTTTGCGTGTTGGGCGATGTCGCGGCCGATGCACTGGGCGACACATAGTTGATGAGCAGCACACGTTCACCGGTGGTTGTTTGTGCTGCATGACCGCGCAATATGCGCGTACGATGTGTGCCGCTGCCGGATGCGATCGGTTGGGCGCCAGTGGCAGCTGCGGCTATGGCGGCCAGGCCGCTTGAACCGCTGCTTTGCTGCTGTTGATGGTGCTGCTGCTGCTGGGCACGGCTGAGGCGTGTGCTGCTCACCACACTGCCGCTGATGTTGTTGCTGCTGCTGTTGCCGGTGCTATTGGCGCCACCACTGCTCCCGCCTATCACGCCTATCCCGCCTCCTCCACTACCGCTGATCATATCGTTGGCTCATCATTACGTATTATTACCGCCTTTCAAAATGAAAACTTTCTTTACCAAAATGTTCTTATTGTTACCCTAGAGTTTGTTATTTATTTGATTTTCATTATTATTATTGATGTTTGGTTTTTGTTTGGTAGTTCATTTGTTAGATGTGGTTGAGTATGCAAACATGTAATTTATTCATTTTTATTTTTGTTTTTGTTTTGGTGTTAAATTTGGTGAGATACGAGGCAGCCACAGTAATAAAAGAAAGAGAAGATAAGAATAAAATGCAAAGTTAATGAGATTAATGTTATATTCGCATGAGAAATACATATGCAATAATTAGTCACATGATTTTTGAATAATTTTTCAATATATAACCTCTTCATATATATGGCGTGATATAATAATTTTTGCCGTATGCTGTTCAATATATAGTTGAACTTCCATAACCCGAACTTCTGGAAATCGAACTTCTCCATAACTCGAACTCTTGAATTGACAATAGAGTCAAATTACATACAAATTACCTTCCGTAACTCGGAAGTCTCTCTAACTCCAATTTTTTTTTTTGTGCATTATGGTGAAACGAGTTAGGAAAGTTCAACTGTGGTTTTCAGTAGATTAATTACAAGTTCGATGGAGAGTTATGGGATTGACCTGTAATACTTCGAAAAGAAAGTAAAACTCAGTAAACTAAACTTTTGAGGTTATCTGTTTGACATTTTATGATAATAGCAATTGTGGTCCTAAAAATCAAACCCGAGGGTTTTCATATGCAGGGGGATATGAATACAAATACTTCCGAAAAGTAAATAATAGGAAACAATCGTTGATAGTATGGCCGGTGATCAGTATTTGGTCTGAACTCAAGACAGTCTTGTATGCAAAACTGGACCCTAAAAGGTATATCAACACATCAGATTTGACGAAAATTATTTGGGGCATTAATCAGTGGTTGGTCTGTTCCCATGGCAGTCGAGTCTGTGAAACCAGAATGGACACAGATTTTTATCCGACTAAGGATTATGAACTCGCCAGCATTCCACAAACAATTGGGAAATATTTTCTGTCATAACAACATCAGTAGGTGATGCTGATTTAGATCAGATGATTTAGCTCTATAGCAACATTTCATAAATAAAGGATATTTTTTTCGCAAAATCAAAAACAATTTGAAGGTTATAGTCACATGTGCGAATTGAACTTTGCGGTCATACACAGACGACAGTAAAATATGACCGACGACAGTAAATATGGACGATGCTGGTACTAAATTTTTTGGCCGATACTGGCCGATGCCGATTAATGGACGGGACTCTAAAATATATTTTTAAATAAATACATAATTGAATGTTATTTTAAAGAAAATTTAAGAAATGTTTTTACCAAATTTAAGAATTTTTTTACTCACAATTATCGATAGCATCTTTATCGATATATTGGTCAATAAATTATACTCGATGTGGTCAAAAATTTAGATTTCTTCAAAGAGTTTGAATATTTCTGAATGAATGAGGTGTTTAGATGCAATAATTTGTTGTAATCAATGTACAATGTATAGTATTATCAATCGAATATTCTCTCTAGAATTTATCTCCTCGAGGACCCTTGAACCACGAAGAGTTTGATAAGATAATTGCTCTGAGCTTATTTAAATATTGTTTGGTGTCAGCCCCCTTACACTGCACAACCGTATACATATACAAATACACATGTAGGATAATACAAATTACAAAAAAGTACAAAAACAAACATATGTATGTATTAGAGTTAAGTATACCAATATTTAAGTACACAAAAATATTAGCATGCAATATTAGTTATACATAGAGTTCAAGCAACTACAACTGTTACAAACACACACATTTTAGCATACTTATAGTAAGAAAACTATATTAATGAAAACCAATGCCGCCAAAAAGTATATTGCGTACCAAAAATAAAGGAAAGTACAAGTAACAAAGCAACACAAAATTACATACATACATACAAATACAAATCCAATATGCGTATAAAAAGTATAAAAATAAACCCAAATATACAAAAAAGTAGGAAAATCAATTAAGTAAAACGTACGTAGCGGGATTTGGCAGGGCTCATTGTGAAAAAAAATTAAATCCAAAAATTAGTATTTTTTGTTGGCTTTCAAAATTGTTTTTTTTTTTTATTATTATTATTTTCAATTCATAATTCGCTAACCAAACAAATAAATCAAATTAATAATTACAAGCTAATGACTAAAAGAAATTATATGGATAAGTAAGAAAAATAAGTGTAGATAGTAACTATAGGTTTTTTGTTTTTTTTTTTTCTTCTTAATGCTGTACAACGTTTATGCGATGTAAGAGTTGTTTTAACTGTTTGGGGTAATGGTTTTGAAATTACAAAAAATAAAAAAAAATTAGAGAAAAAATAATAATAATAAAATTAATGTAAAAAAAAAATTTAAAATAAATAAACAAAAAAATAATATTTACAAAAAATTAAAAAAAAAATCATTAAAAAAAGTATAAAAAATAATTTAAAAAAATATAAAAAAATATAAAAAAAATATAAAAAAATAAAAAAAAAAAAATAAAAAAACACAATATAAATATTCAAATTAAAAAAAATAAAAAAACACAATATAAATATTCAAATTAAAAAAATCTTTTAATTAAATAACAAATTAAAAAAAAAAATTTTATATAAAAAAAATATTTTTTTACTTATAAAAAAAATCAAAATTTTATAAAAATATTTTTACAATTTTTTTATAATTTTAAACCAAAAAATATATTTTTGCTACATTTTACTGATCAACTTATTTGTTTTATAAACAATTTAACCCAAAAGCCTTTAAAAAACGAACCATTGGCAACCATAAACATTGTACAGCTATTAATGTAAATTATAAATTTCTATGTCATATTTTCTTGTATGTACTAAATTTTAACAAAATAATATATAAATGTATAATATTTTTTTTTGTTTTTGTTGTTTCAAAATTCTAACAGTGCTTTTGTGTACTAAACCATTGTTTTATATAACCATAATCAATACAATAATGATAAGTAGTATTTAAGTAAACAACCGTTATATGGTTGCAATAAATAAAAGTAAAAACTAAAATTTTAAATTTAAATATGTGGTAGGTAATAAGCGGAAATTTAAAGAAAACAAAAACGTAAATACGCTTTCTATTTAAATTTATGCGCTACTTTGTTTAGAAATAAAAAAAAGAATTTAAAGTTATAGTTTTTTTTTTGTTTACTAAGTAGAAGGTTTTGAGTACCTAGTACCAACTTAAGACTACTTACAACCATTTCATTTTGTAAGATTTTCTAAATTACAAATACCAAATATATATATATATATGTTGTATATAATATGTTTAAATATAAATGTTAAGGCAAACGAATTTTCAAATGTCAAAGCTAAGTTCTTCCATTATTATAATATATATATATATATATATATATATTTTTATTTAAAGCATAAAATTACTTCAGAAAGTTATTGAATGCACGCAATAATATATGTAGTAGCACAGGAGCATAAGGCAGCAAAAATTTAATTTAGTATAGTGCAATAAATTTGAAAATTTTCCAAAAAAAAAATCTTTTTCTACTTTTTAAGTATTTTTTTAAAGCAAAAAAATTGCTGATTTTTTTTACGATAAATATTGTATATATGCGGTAGTTGCAACAGCTTGGGGAAGCACACGCGTGTACTAATTGTATTTGCAGTTATTACTGAATAGATGTATTAGTTGTTTATAATATTTCAAGTTTTTCTAGTTAATTTGCTAGTATTCAATGTACATAATTCAACAAGTGTTTTTGGCTTTGGGTGGGAGTTGCTTGTTTGGTTTGTGTGTATATTTTCTGTAGTAGTAGTACTCTTTCTGTCACGCTGTAGCGTTGAGCTAATTAGTAAGTAATATATTCAAATGCCTCAACGTAGTCAGCTATTTAACACTGGATTTGTGGTTCTGCTGTATAAAATATGTTCCATTTATTTGTAAAAGCCCCGCTAGAAATAACACTTCTTCAACATATCAACTTCAGCATGCTTCTACGTCTCCCTCAACATCATCATTCTTCAACTTCATCATTTTCCTCATCATCTTCCTCATCCATCCAACTTACAACTGTGAATGAGCTTGAAATTCATTCATATTCACCTGATTGATATTGCCCAGTATTTGATGGCCTTGCAACGTTTGCACCTGCGCTATGGACAACGATGTGGTGCCGTCTGTATTTTCCGTTTGTGTGACAATTTGTCCACCAGTTTGTTGTTGCTGCTGTTGTCCACCACCCGTTGTGGTGGCTGTGGTTATGTTACCCGATTGATCGATTATTTGATGATGTTGTATTTGTTGTTGTTGTGCCTGTTGTGTTGTTGCCTGTTGCACCTGTACTTGTTGCACTTGCTGTTGCTGCTGCTGCTGCTGTTGCTGACCACCACCGCCAGCCGTCGTGGTCACTGTCATTGTTTGTTGTCCTTGATTTTGCGCATCCGGATCTTTCTTGACTTGCACGGTGTGCAAGGTGTGTAGCGATTGTACCGATTGCACCTGTGGTATGGTGCTAACTGCTGTCGTGATCGTTGATGTGCCAGCTGCATTGCTGGTGCCAGCGCCGGTGCTTGTGGTTATGACTTTTTTGCCTGACGTTGCTGCAGATGGGTGAAATAATTTTATGAATTAGTTGCTCTCAAGGAAATTGTACAAAAAAAAGTGAAGAAATTGAAATCGGCGTTTTACTGGGCGCGTGGCGACAGAGATAGACAACGTTGAGGAACGTAAAAAATAAATTAAAAAAAATTGGTTGAAAAAGTCAAAAAAGACTCTCAGAAATTTGTGGTAATTTAATGAAATATTTAAAATTTAAAGTTTCTCTTTTTTCTATAAGAAAACATTATAAATATTTATTTGCTCTGCGCAAAAATTTATATAATTTAGCCTGTCATAGTGTCGGAAGTCTTCAATTTGCAGCTAAAATTAGCACTTTTAGTGTCGATTTAGCAACAAACCACTAATTATACCGTTAAACTTTAAACACAAAAGTATTTTATTTACAATATATACAGCAGTAATCTCAAAAGCTTCGCTTAAGAACTCTAACAAGTACAATATTTCTATAAATCTTTCTCAAATACAAGTATTTTCTCTGTGTCAAACAATAAAAAGTCCATAACGCACATTTCCTTGAGAGCAACGCGCAACGTTGTGTTTCAACTGAAAAAATCTAACTACAGAATTAAATTAAAATGAAAATTAAATGAATAATAGAAAATAAACTCAAGGCGTGTGGTAGATTTTTTTTTTTGTTAACAATTATTTCCACTTTATTCAACTCATAACTCGCTATATGTATATGTATGTATATAGTATTTTGGAAAAATCGCCTTCTTTTTGTAATTAATATTTTTAAAAATATAAAGCAAATCCTTAGTTACATATCTATATATATAAAATTAACATCAAATAATATATTGTCGTTTAAATTAAATTTTAGTTTGTGTTTATACAACAACAAAAGAAAAAAAATTATAATTGTTAAGGAAACAGAGCGTTAGATTGAACTTTTTATTGCTGCTATTTTTTTGTTTTTGTTTTTTTTTTCTTAATTTTTGTTTCTTGTTAGAAAATACTGCATATTAACGTAGAGTATGTATATGTATATATTTTTTATATTTGAAACAAAATTGTATTTGAGCAAAGCGTTTATGCTTAATGATACTGCCGCTTTATGACTGAACCATTCGATATAGTTTTTTAACTGAGTACTGAGTAATCGCTATTTCTTGTTTAAACGTCGTCTGCACGTCGTCAAACACTTCAATGATTTAAGTATACATTTGTACAATGTAGCTAGCACTAATGAAAAGCGTGGGGAATGCATAATTAAAAGAACACTATTATTTTTGTTTTTGTTTTTGTGCTTTACAAATCTTACGTACTTTCGAAACGACCTACAATATTAAAAAAAAATAATAAAATAAAAATTTAAACAGCTTAATGCTATTTACGGCTAAGTATTTATCAATTTGTGCGCCTGTGTGTGTGTGTGTGTTTTACGAGCCAAACACCTCTTCGCTGACAAAATGTATGACATTTTGTAAGGACGAACCACTGCTGCTCGCAGCGGCATTGTTCGGTTGTTCCTGCTTTAGCGTCGCCATGTGCGTGACAGTCGCACCGCCCGCACTATTGGCATGCGTCACAATTATGGGTGCATTCGGCGTTGAAACGGCATTGACATTGCCAGCAACAGTTTGATAACTATCGCTTGCCGTCGCTGTTATGTCACTCACATTGGACGCTATAACGCTGTCTGTCTCTGCCGTCGCATTCAAATCCGTCGTGTCATTACCACCAGACTTACTTTTCTTTTCCTTCTTAACGCCGGGTTTAGCGAAATGCCGTAATTCCAAGTGACGCCGCAAGTTACGTGATTGCCGTATGACTGCATAACAGATGGGACAGGTTGCCGGTTGTTCCGATTGTGAGCGTGAACGGGATTCTGTAAAGGGGGGTAAGGGAAAATTAGAATAATGTTAAATTTAAAAATAATTTTAATGAATAAATTTTTGATTTTTTTTAAATAAATTTGTGTAAATAAAAAAATATTTTATCTTAAAAATATTTTAAATATTTTTTTAATTTAAAAATATTTTTTTTTTTATTTTAAAAATATTTTTTTTTATTTTAAAATTATTCTAAAAATATTTTTTTTTTATTTTAAAATTATTCTAAAAATATTATTAAAAATAAAAATTATTAAAATAAAAATATTTTTTTAATTTAAAAATATTTTTTTTTATTTTAAAAATATTTTTTTTATTTTAAAATAGATTTTTTTGATATGTATTTTTTTATTTTTAAATTTCTTGTTAATTTTTTTTTTATTTTTAAAATATTTGTATTGTTTTAAGATATAAAAAAAAATTTTAAATTTATATTTTTTAATTTAATTTTTTTTATTTTAATTTTTTTTTATTTTAATTTTTTTTTTATTTTAATTTTTATTTATTTTAAAAATATTTTTTTTATTTTAAATATATTTTTTTTATTTTAATTTTTATTTTTTAAAAATATTTTTTTTTTTATTTTAATTTTTATTTTTTAAAAATATTTTTTTTCATTAAATTTTTATTTATTTTAAAAATATTTTTTTAATTAATTTTTTTTTTTAATATATTTTTTTTTTATTTAAAAATTTTAAAAATATATAAATTTTTTTAACGGTAAAAACGTTTCTTTATTGTGTGTTGAAATTCGATTTACTCACCACTCTTGGTGCGTTTAACTGTTTTCGTGCTACTTGCTGGTGTCGTACCGCCGGTGCTGACATCGCTTGTATTTACGGTTGATATCGGTGTTACATTCGGGTCCATGGTCACAATTGTCTCTACCTTGCTCACTTCACTCTTAATGTGCGGCGTCGACGTTATTATCTGTGATTCGTTGCCATTTTCAATAGTTTGTTGTTGTACCTGTATTTGTTGCTGTTGTTGTTGCTGCTGCTGTTGTTGCTGTTGTGTAGCTTGATGTACAACGGTAGTAGTGGTCGGTGCAGTGATAATCGTTTCCATTCCCTCAACCTTAGCAACTTTCGGAGCAGAAGCTGTAGAAACAAATACAATTTTGGAAATTTTGAAAATGAAATAAATTTATATTTCTGAAAGTATAGTAATGCAGTAAGCGACTTACGTGACATCTTCTTGACACGTGGCTTGCGTTTGCGTGCGGGCAAAAATTGTTGTATAACATCCTTGGGCGATTCAGCGGTCACAATGGTCTGTTGTTGTCCGGCGGCATTGGTGTGTGTAGTCGTTTGCAAAATCTGGCCAGCTTGATGGATATCATCGACGACATGTGCATGTACGGTTTGTTGTGGTGCGGTAGCAATGGTGGCAATCAGTGGGTCTTGGTCCTGAAAAGCAAACAAAAAAAACAACAAACATCAATATACATTTAGACACAAAAACAAAAAAGGTTTTCATAAAAGCCGCAACAACTTACATGGTGTTGTTGTGGTATCATATGCTGTAGTTGTATTGAATGCGTAGTGTAGTCGTCTTTCGTAACGGTTTGCGGTGCCAGTCCCTGTATATTCAGACACTGTGCAGCCTGTAGCAGCGACGGCAGTTGTGCGTGATCGACGCTCACTTCGCCGCGATAAACAAACTCCAACAACGCTTCCAGGTCGTTGGCATTGACGCCAGCCAACATCACTACCGGATGCTTGCATGGCGTATTCTAAAACAGAAAAAAAGAGAGAAGAAAAGTTAAATAGTATTTCAAAGTGTTGATAAAAGTAGATGAGGGGAGTTGTGTGCTGACATTCAGACACAGCTGAGTTAATTTACATAAAAACGTAAACAGAGAAATTGCAATGCATATTGGCTAAATGACCGGCACAACGCGGCACCATCTCTGCGGCTTGTCTAGTTTAGCTCACCCGTCTGCTGCAATGTCTCATATCTACACTACCGCCCGCGCTCCCTGCTTTTGATTACTCATGCTCTTTATGCTCTTTCACGCGCTTACAAATGCGCGCACGCCGACACACATGGGCACAAGAAAAAACTCGTTTATGTACCCACCAAAGACTTTCCCATTTATAATCTTTATTTACTCAAAAGTATCTTTGTAGATGATTCCACAGCATGATACCTTTTCTCACCGACGCTTCAAAAACGTGTCTGCTGCGATTTTTTGCAGCTCCTGCGCTACTCGCGTACACTCAGAAGTGCGACCACCACAGTAACTGTCATCATGTCAACGCTCAACAAACGCGTTTGAATTGCTTCAGTGGAACGCAGAGCGTAAAGTCAGTCATGTCATTTTGGGGAGAAATTCAACGAATTAGCGATTGCGTTACTCATTGCAATGTTTGAATAGCCGGTGAAATCAACGAGTTTATTTGCTCGTCAATTGGTTAGTTAACTTTTGTATTGTCAACTAGTGCTCCATGGATGGTGGCGACTTTCACATGTTGAGTCCAAATAGAGACGAGACTCGGAGGCACGTCAAAAATGAAATTGTTTGTTTGGAAAGTCTTGTTAAAGCAACAAAGTGTTTATGAAGACTTGTTTTTTTATTATTATAAACAAATATGTAAGTCAATATAAATATTTTATTTGTTTTTCTTGCGAGCGAAAGCAAGAGGAAATCTCTAGAAAAAATTAAAAGCATTTTTAGGTTATAAGAACTTGAGCGAGTACAAACGCTTTAGTTTGAAGATTTTCTTATTCAATACTCAGTTAGGTTCCAACCTTAAGGGGTTCGGTGGATTTCAGAGGCTGTACAATCCTATATTTCACTTAAACACAACAAGCCGACTTGAAAAATTGTGATTTGATAAAAACAGGTTTAAAGTTTTACATTCATACTGACGTGCGCTGCTGGGCGGGACTGCCAAAGGGCATATCTCTTAGCATATTACTTGGATTGATTTGATATTTTTGGACAATATTTTAAACATATTGCATTATATTTAATAAGACAAACATTTTTTTTTTTTCAAATTTTGAAATTTAATTAATTTTTATAATTTAACCTCTATAACAAATGGTTTGTTGACATTTTTGCTCACTTTTCTTGCTTTTTTTCACCACTAAACTAAACTGTTTTGAAATGATAAATGTCGCTCAGCGCTGTTCTGTTTATGAAATTTATGATATTTAGCTTTTTAAACAAATACAGTATCTTCAGCTCTGCCGCTGATCTCTGAGCGTAATAGTACCACGCTCTATTTTAAAAACTCACACAATTCAAAGGCGAATAGTTTTGAGTTATTTGGTCAATATTTATAACGACCTGACCCGTTAAATAATTATAGACACGCGTCTCGTGGAGAAAGTCGAGCGCATTGTTTGTGGCGCTCGTAACGCTAATAGCATTTTTTTTCTGATTATGCTCTGAGCGCACTTAGCATGGGAGGACGACTTTTGTGTTGAGGGTTGCAAGTCTCACATACAGATATACTATATAATGCTTTGATGCTGTTTAACGCTCACCCTATGAACACCTTTATTGTCAAATTGCGAGCATATTTTAATACTCAGCACTACTGTGTGAGCACAAATTAACTAAACAGTGACAGCGCTCTGGCGAAGCCACTGCACTCAGGAAGTCACTTGTTTTTATCCGATATCACGGCGTGTTCTTATTGAATGTGTTTTGTTTCGACAAGTGGCATACCAATTTGCCGGTCTCTATATTTTACACCTGTCTGTCGCTAGGAACTCTTTCGACATTTTTATGCTCTACTGCAAAGTACATAGAGATGACGCGGAGAATTTGCCTCGAGTGAGAGTTGGAATTGACTGCATTTGTTATCAAGCATAGTGTTCTGACCTATTCATTCAAGTGGATGCTCGTGATTTGAAAATGCTATTTATAGAGATTTCCGCTATTTTTAACAGCAAACAGCTGATCGTTTAAAAGACAATACATTAAATACAGTGTTTAAAATTTTATAAAATGAGAAAATTTTAAAATAAATAAAATAGGAGAGTAAGAATAAAACAGTCATTGAACTAATGATCATAATATTGATCCAAAAACAATTTTGAAGATTAATTCGATTAACGGTATTTTTAATGACTTTTTCGAGTTTGGGATTTTTAGTTACAAAAATTTGAACTAGACCACGTGAGCATTATGTGGATTTAAATAAATAATGATTTTTAAAAGTAAAACCGCTTATTTCAAGATATTCCTACGAAATTACAAAGAGCTGTATATATCTAAATATCCGCTTATGCGCATTGTAGCTACTTAGATATGAGGCGATATGTACGTAGTTAGGGGGAAATCACCCCAAACCCAAGCATTTGGACCATATGTAATACCGAATATATTCGAAATGCTTTTGCAATGGAAATTTAACGATTCAACCGAGCGAAACGTAGCACAATGACATGACGCGACGCGGCGCAGCGCACAAAGCCGAAGCCAACGCAACAGCACGATAAACGAAGCATGCGCAGTGCAGAGCAACGCTACCCCCTGACAGCACACCGCTCTTCCGGAGCCAAGCAATACAAGAGCTACTCGTGTGAACACTTTTTGTGCTCTTGTGTATGTGTGCTGTACTCTTGCGTGCTCTCACTCTGACGCTTTGATTTCAGTGCAGTGAAAATTGCGGTCGCTCACCGCTCTCACTCACTCACAAATCGACTCGATACTTCATAAATATGCAGGTAGCGAAAGAGGAGCAGCAGAGTGTCGGTGACCATTTCGATTGCGTGACTTTTATGACTTTGAACATAAAATAACAACAACGTTGAGATACTCGCATACAAATGTAGGTATATACACAGATACGTTTTTAAATTTAGAAATTAAAAAATATATGTATGTATGTAGCATATAATTAACATTTTTTGATGAAATTTATTAGAAATATATAATTTAATTTTTATTTATCACTGTCTACTGTGTGGGCGCGCTTCACCATAGCCGGCATAGTTCGTCGTATGTTTGCCGCTCTGAGCCGAAATTCGAGACAATCAAATTAATTGTAAGCGAGAATATAAAATGTGAATCTCGTTGAACTTGTTCAAGAGCCAACAGCCAACAATAAATGGTGTAATATTCATATGTCACACTGCACGCGACACTTTTAGAGGGAGATATTACCTCACTCGCCTCAATTACTAGTAGAAATCTTTAAAGGAAATCTCTAAAAATCTGCGTGGTAGAAGAAAAGTGGTGCTCTGCTACTCATCTCCAACACCGTAGTCGCTGTTGACACGCTCTACGCTGCCTGCCGCTACCGCCTACATACAACTCACTCGCACTCTTCAAAGCGTTTTTGTACACAATTATAAACAGTTAAGTGGGCGAATGTTTTATATCAGACTTGCATTTGTACCGATATAGGTATGCTCAGTGTCGGTTATATTAACCACTTCCAGTAAAGCATTGACTGACAAACTCCTCCGCAGCACAACAATAGCTGTAGAATATACGCTCCTCACGTTTCTCCACGTTCAGAGCATTGAGATTCAGATACTAGATTTTAAAGCTCACAAAGTATAGCATCGTTGTCATGTAAACATCCATGGTTGCCGGCTTAGCACCAACAAGGGCAGAGGCCATGCCGCCAGCCCTGTTGGACAGAAAGTCTCTGGAGCAGTAAAATCAGAAAAAACAGCATATAGAAGAGCGGAGCGTAAATTGCAAGCGATGTGTGCGGGTGAGTATGTGCGCTGCACCACAACTATTTGTATGCGTGTGTGTTCGGTTAGTGAGTTTAGTTAAGCATACACAGAGAGATTCTTTGGACGCATCATATTGAGACTGAGGTCTAAAATGTGTGCCAATCGTCAGATTTAAAAGACATCCACCTAGAATTAACCCATTTGAAAAATTATCTCTGTTTACAAACAAACTGTTCTTTTTGTTTACTTTTCAATTTTGTTGGTGGTCGCTGGTGCGAGTGGCCGGCCACACAGATTGACAGGTGAAAACTTTATTTCTTTGGTTAGGAATTTGTTGGAAACGATAATGTATTATTCATACTAGAAATACTAAGAAATAATAAATTGAATTTAAATTAAAATAAACAATTACTGATTGCAAATGAGCATATATAAAATAAACATGAAGTTCATAAAAAAAGCATAATGAAACAAATCTATATTAGCATAGGAAATCAATTTGTATGATCTTTTATTCCAACAGATCCTCAACCATATACTATTAAGTCAATCATAGTCAACTTATTCATACTCATTTATTCTATATGAATTAAGTGTAAATTTTCCACATTTCTACATTTAAATTAAATAATATTTAATAAATCTATATATACTTTTTAGTAAGAACTTACCTTTAGTAGCTCCAATAGAAACGGTGACGCTGCACACAATACGATTTTATGCGCTGGAAAACTGCGACCGCCAGCAGCTAAAGTGCAGTCCACCAAGTCGTTGTGACAACGTAAAAGTTGAATGGCCGTCACCAGTGACGAGCCATAGTCCCCCCACGTAAGGGAGTAAAGTGAGTTCATTGGCAATGCCATCATCGAGCCAACGTTACAACGGCGTTAAACGTCGTTGTCGCCGGGCACTTTGTCAGTAAAAATAAATAAAACTTAAGGGAAATAATGATATTCCGTTGATCTACCGCTGCTAGTAGCGATCTAGACTGCCAGCGATTTCAACAATATTGATAGTGTTGTTGTCTTGTCACAAATGTTAAACTGTAATAAAAAGAATAGAAATAAAAATTTAATAATTTTTAAAACATATGCATGCATTACGACTGTATAAATGCTCTCTAATTATCCATTTTGTAAACCTAAACCCACTGGAGATAAGTCGGAACCCCATGCAACAACATTTGACTAACCCGCATATTTTCTAACATTTGACACTACATTGGCACTCTGCTCATGTTTTTTCGTATTTATTTTTTATTTTTGTTGTTTTTATGGTGTAAACCTGAAAGCAACCAAGTGAAATTTCAAAAGGCCTTAATTTTACCACCGCCGACGTCACTTGTTTCCCCCCTTTTCGTAAATAACGTCGTCAATGCGCTGGCAGTCGGCGCGAGTACATCCACATGTCTCACTCGCTCTCATGCGCTCTGCCACACTCGCTATTGACAAGTTGGTAGGGGAAGTTCGGACTTGAATTACACACGTAGACGGCGAAATCGTTGCCAACGACTCTCACACACCCTCCCTGTCGCTCTTATTCAAAACCAGACGGTTTAAGCAGTGACTACGAGACGACGAACGATCAAGCGCCGAAAGACTAGCAGTGGTACCCCGCCGTCGTCGCTGCCCTGAATGTTTTGCTACTGCGCAATGCTCACGTCAAAGCGAGGCAAAGACGTACCAACAATATTACAAACGTCTGTGGCTAAATTCATGCGCTCCAACTCATAAAAAACCACCAATAATCGCGTTGAGCACCGAACGACGTACACACGAACGACGTTTGCCAACGTAATCAAGAGTGGCAATGTTGAATGTATGCTCCCCTCATCTAAATTGTTGATTCAGCTGGTTATGTGAGTGTGCAAGTGTGTGTGTGTGTATGTGTCTGCTCCCAAATGGGTACGACCGATATCGATATTTTGTATGAAATCCATTTGCAAATCCTCAATATTTTTTAATATTAAAAATTTTATTTCAAAAATTAACTTTCTAAATTCGAAACAATGCTTCGTCTGTGCTGTAGAAGTATAAATGTATGTGTATATATGTGTGCATATCCTTCGTTTTGCTATTGACGCAAAGCTTTGGGAGGTTTGGAGCCAAAAGCACTCACACTTGGCAGCCACAAAAGCCACACGAACAACACTGCACACAACCCATCGGTTAACAAATATTTTTCTCTGTATCATTTTTCTGAATACTCATACGGTCATAGCCACAAGCTGTACAGTTTGCACTAGCGCCACGACACGAAATTCTAAATTCCTTAGAAAAATGCGAAATTTTTATTTAATTAATTATTTAACACATGGGCCAACAATTCTACGCTACTTCATTATGATTTCAAAAACGGATTGAAAAATGGAATATGTATTTAGTGCTTTTAAATTCTATGAAAGAAAGACTATAACGAAAATTTTTCCAAATTAAGTTGTACATATTGCATTTTTCCCCAATTTTTCAACACACTTTTTAATACACTCACTTTGTAAATAATAGCACCAAACAAAAGAAAAAAAAAAGCGAAAAACACTTGCGGATTATGTCTCTGTTTTTAAAGTTTCCCGCTTTGCAAAATCTATGAAAGAATCTTCTGAATTTATTTTTGTTCTCAGAGTGGGCACTAAAATGGATGAAAAATCTCACAGAGCAGTCAGTCAGCCAGCCAAAAAACTCTGCTTTTGCTGCTTCTGCTACTGCTTTCACTAAATTTTGTTACTCACGACTACTCGCCAACGTAGAAAATTTCCAACTAAAAATTTGAGTTCGATATTTCGTTGGCTACACTCGCTCGCTCCACGATGCTCGGCGCTCGGCGCTCGCCTCATGTCGCTCGGCGTACATGACAAAGCCACAACGAAGACGACGAACTTCCCCGCCGCTGTCGTTGCGCCGTCGCAGGCGGTAAGCTGTTGACGTCGACAGCATTGTGCAGGATTGCCAACATTGCGCTATAAGAAATAGAGTTTATTACTCACTAAGAACGTGCGCATTTTTTAGCTACAAGTTTGGGTTGAAAAGTGAAGAAAAACCCTTTTTTATGCTTTATAACTGTTATTGAAAGCAGTTTTTCATAAATTATCTCAAATTCAAAAGTGCAAAGCAGCTTGTTAGATTATATAAATTAGAGTTTTCGTAATTTATTATAATTTTCGATACACGGCAACCCTACAGTCAAATCGCTATCTTGGCCAGTTCAACAATACAAGTTTTTTGTCTCTATACGGGGGAAAATTACTCGTACGTTGCTGTGCCACTGCCGCATTGTTGTTTTTGCATAAATTGTGAGTATGCGTTTTGTAAATAGAGCAAGATGGCCGCTCTTCTCAAAGTACAGTTTTCGACAATACAGTGAGAGCGTTACCAGATAGATATTTAGATAGATACTTTAGAGAGGAGAAAAACAAATAATTCCAATTAGATTTTGATAGTTAATCAAAAAATTTTCATTGAATGAATGGCAAAGAGATGAAAATCTTCGTATTGAGATCACTCTCCTCACAGGCTCTTTTGTGTGTTTGTATGTATTTTTACGATTTTTTTTTATATTGAAGAGAAGGTTCTTCGAAAGTTCATAACAAATTTGCAATTGAACCTTGTCAAGTAGGATTTTCCTTTTTTCTTATCACTGTATGTGTGTGTGTGTATGTATATGTTTATATAGATGTTTGTATGTATGTATATATACCACTAAGTACTTGAAGAATACCAGAAAAGGCAGGGATGTTATATAAAATGAACGCATTGAGAAGTAGTTTTGATACAAGTTTTTCTTATTGTAGCTTGAAGCTCCTGATATTTAGTTAGTCCATCATTATCACCAACAGCGAGATCAGCTAAATCTCGCCGATGTAGAATTGCTTATAAATGTATTTTCATACATATGGAACGCTATCAACTGAAATCTACAAGCTACAAGGTAGCCGAAGAAAGGACGACAAGCTATCAACCGAAGAAGAAATTTGGACATCGAAATGTTTAAGGTCCAAAAAGATGAGATCAATGATTTGATTTGATTTGACTCTCTTTGGCCTCATCTTTTTGGACCTTCAACATTTCGATGTCCAAATTTCTTCTCCAAGTGAGAGCGGGTCGGCTCATAATCAATGGAGGAATCTCATTGAGGACCTTTAAAACCTCGCGGAGCCATATTATACTCCCACTAACAGAATTATTTGATTCGAAGAAAGGTTAAATCTAGAACTGGACGTTAAACTTTGAAAACAAGCAAAAGAACTGCGTCTCTTAAGACCAAACACTAATAAAAATCTTTCCCAACGCCTCTATCGTTCTAACCTTAAATCATCTGGCACTTTTATACGCTCGGCGTAGGTTTAGCCGAAACTAGTTGATCTATTAAGGTTCGTAGAATAGCGTATTTTTTGAATAAAAGTAACTTAAAATAACTGTAAATATAATGGTTCATATATGAATACTATTTATGTAAATAAACCGCCATTAAATGGCTGGCAACACCAAGATTTAACTGCCAGTCGCCAACTTACACCAGTCCAAGAAACTACAGCAAATATAATCGAGTACTACCATACAACCGGGTATACTGACAAATAAACATACTTAAACATATTTTATATACATACATATGTACATATATATTTGCTCGTAAAAAAACCCCGGTGATTGTCGTTTGCCGCTACTAAATGCCAACACACACTGCCGCAGCTAATCCCGCCAGCAACAACGTGAAGAGGGCAACAAATAAATATCAACAACCATAACAAGTTGGGGTCTACTCCAACAAGCTCACCGATTTCTTTTCACAAGCAGCTAAACACGTACGCCGACATCGAATGTTCCGTCTCATTCTCATTGGCGCTCGTGTGCCTCCTAACGATGGGCAGTGTGGTGGGGTTATGAGGTGGCAGTCACACAGCCGAAACATATGTACATACAAACATACATTCAAGCATTCATAAATATCATACATACGTACATACATATGCATAGATCGAATTCATTATACACAGCGATTATTGCGAGTGGCGAGTTCAGCAGAAATATGGCCTCGAGCGTATATAAAATCGTATTTATGTATGTAACTGTATGTGTGTTTGCTTTTATAAATGGCTGTGGGTATACTATGTATGACAGCGACGTTGGAGACGAAATTTATACACAAGTTGCTTTTGAACATGCGAAAAGCTAATGGGAGAGTGCACGAACGAGTATCCATTCGCTGGGCATGAACAACCGAGACGAGTTTATGTAGAGACTGTGTGTGTTTGTAGCAGATAAGAAATGAAATTAAAATAGTGTATACTAAAAGCTTCAAGTATAAATGTTATACGCATAAATTACCAACAATGTAAATACGAAACTCACACACAGAGAAGGCAATAGACAATCGCGCAAATCGTCGAATGCAAAATAAAAGGTCTTTAAAGCCAATGGAGGATCATGAATAATTAAAATTTTTGTTATTTTCCATTGCGTTCTATTGGCAGCTATTTAAATGTGCTTAGGTAAGTGCATAAGCACAATACAAATGCAGCTAGTACTAGTTGGCACTTAAATTTTTTTCTTCAAAAATAAAAATCGCTTTAAATCGCTCAAGGCATTGACGCAAGCATGCATAATTACATACATACAAACAACAGTATATATGCATATTAACAACGCGCCACTTCACTGGAGACTGTCGACTGTATTGCGGTTTTGCGGGGGCGTCGTGCTGTGAGACTGACTGATGTTGCACAAAATAAAGCACAAAACTATAATAAAAATACGCAAGCATTATCGCAGCTTATTGCAAATGCTTGCGTTAAATTTTACTCGAAAGTAATTTCACAATTGTTTGTTTACAAGTAATTCGTTCAATCTCCAATTTACGCGCAGTCAAACAACAAACACCTGTTTCCCGCCTTAATCGAACAGCTTCAGTACGTACATTGCGTTGCCTACATTTAAGATTTATATTAGCTGTGCCGTCTCGTGCGCTTTGAACCACTACCACTTTGGCACTCAGAAGCCAGAAAATTTCACGGTCCTCAACTGAAAGTGTTTTGTGTGTTTGGGTGTGTTGATGGACGACAGCAAACACAGCAAACAGCGACAACGCCGAACTCGCACTTGTTGTTATGGGAGCAATATTGCTGTTCACGGAGCGGCCATTTCTAAGTGACAGAGAGTGGCGGGAATTTACACCAAATGCACAATAATAGAGACAGGCCATCTCCGTTTACCGTCTGTCTGGCCCGACTGCCTGCTCCCTGCTGCCTGTTGTCGGCGTGCGCGTCAATTTAAGTCAATCGGAAAGTCTCAAAAAACCACAACAAAGTCCTATTGACAATATGCGTTGCGTTCTCAAACTCATCTCTAGCTAGCTGAGTGCTCCAGCCAGAGCAGGCTGCGGCTTCTCCTGCGGCCTCTTGACATCTCAATCACAAGAAAGTGCTCACCAAAAAAATGTGTTTTCATTTAGATAAAATAAAATCGTGAGCAGCGATTTTTTTTCCGTTTATTATTACTTTTACAGTTAAAATCAAAACAGAGAAAAATCTCAAAATATGCGTATGAGTACGATTAAGTAGATATGCATGTGTGTAAGTACCATGAAGCAGTCACACACAAATATACGCAGTACATAAGTAATCACATAGTTAAATAAGAAAAAAATAATATTTCTAGTAATGCATTAGTATTTGATGCAAGCTTTTGTGCATATCCAAATATTTTTTTAAATAAAAATAGAGCATAATCAACGCCTACGTTGCCACAGTGCATAATTTATGAACAATTCTTTAAAAAAAAATTCTAACATAATCCAAATTGATCGATGGTTCAGAACAACATAGGTTAAATACTGCCATGAAGTTATAGATATAAGTAGCTAGGAGGCGTGAGGTGCAAATACATATATGTGACCTGGTCTACGGAAAGGCGGCTTAGATGTCAAAAAATCAATTTTCACTTTTTAGTTGATTCGGATGGAAGATGAGATGCTTTTTCACGTGATAGAATCCAAAAAGTCATAACTTGTTTGAAAGTTCCCTAAAAATGTAGAGAAAGAAGAGTAAAAATACGAAAAAATTTAATTTTTTTTTAATGAACAAAATACATTGAATTATAAGCTATAAAGACATGATTATACACTAGAAAAACGTATTATGGGCCAAAAAATAATAATGCTGAGTAGTTTATGTATTTTTCTTTGTTGTCGCTTTCCTTGAGATCTTTTTACGTGTTGATCCTGAGGAAGATGGACCTGGTTCCTCGTCTGGTTTGAGAACACCTTCACTAGTTTTTGCCTTCCGTTTCTTCGATGGCAAATCTTTCGGCAATATAATAATATTCCGACCAAAACCAACACTTACTGGACGTCCTTGAAGCCTCTGGAAAGGAGAACAATTAATGAAATAACGAGAAACTGACGAAACGAGTTGTTTATTTTTAACAGCTGTTTCCCAGAAAACTAGTTTTCACACGTTAGCTCCCTTTTCGTAGACCAGGTCACATATGTAGACTGTCATATTTTACTGAAATTTTGACTTTTTCGAGCAACTACCGCCACGTTAGTTCTGCTTTTTCCAGACTGGATAAGGGAGCGAAGCGTATGGGTCTGGTGGTGAATGAGAACAAGATGACATATCTCCTGTCATCAAACAAACAGTCTGCGCTCTCGCGTCTTGGCTCCCACGTCACTGTTGACAGTCATAATTTTGAAGTCGTAGATTCGTCTACTTGGGGACCAGCTTCAATAACACCAACAGTGTCACGCTTTCCAACAGGTGCTAATTTTGACTAAGTAGGCAATTGAAAAGTAAAGTCTTCTCCGGACGAACCAAAATCGAACTCTACACGTCGCTCATTATCTCCGTCCTGATGTATGGTGCAGAAGTGTGGACGATGACAGCATCTGATGGTACGACTCTAAGAGTTTTCGAGAGAAAGGTTTTGCGAAAGATTTACGGTCCCTTAAACATTGGCAACGGCGAATACCGCAGACGATGGAATGATGAGCTGTACGAGTTATACGACGACATTGACATAGTTCAGCGAATAAAAAGACAGCGGCTACACTAGGTCATGTTGTTCGGATGGACGAAAGTGCTCCATTGTTATTATTACATGTGTAACAAGTTACAACGACTGCTCTGAAAGTGTTCGAGACAGTTCCCGTTGGAGGAAGCCGCGGAAAAGGACGTCCTCCACTCCGTTGGAGAGACCAAGTGTAAAGTGATCTGGCAGCTTTTGGAATTTTTAAATGGCGCGCTTTGGTGCATTCAGCTATAATCGCCACAGCGATTCCTACGCCAAAAATATGTATCTGTATGTAATAAGAAGTTACTTCAAATAGTAAGATTTCGGTACTTTTCTAGTTAAAAGATCATAGAAATTCTTTTTTAATGGTACATAAATTAAAATATGTACTTACATATATATTTTTCCAAAATTTTTTTAAATTTCAGCAAATAATTTTGAGTTTGAACCACTGTGCCATACACAGGCTAGCCAATGATTTTTCAATTCCACAACAAATCTCAATACTGAGTATCAAAGTATTTTTATACCTAGTACATACCTACATATCTCTGCCTCTGTAGTACTCTTTGTTCTCTAGTCAGAGATAATAAATACTAAGAAAAATAAAAGCAACAGCTAATCAAGAAAAACAAATATAAGTGAAGAGAATGTACCAGAGCGTTTCTACAGAAAAACTCCCTAAGAAAGTTACCCAATAATTTTCAAAATGACACATACAGTTATGTTGTGTGTGAGTGTATAGCCCGCTCTGTATGCAGTCAACTCCCTTCTGGTATGCTATGAGTACAAGAAGTGGAAGCAACAATGTAGAAAACGAAGAGCAAACTACATACATTAGCGTGTTAAAGCGAATCATGACCATAGAAACTCACCCTATCAACTAGAAAAATGCAATTACTACCTACAAATACAACAACAAAACAATGCAGGTAGAGTCACTCAGTCACGCTCCGTGCGCTCCATGTGACTCTGCAAGACCTATTTGCTCGCTTACATACCTCTCTACATGCTATTAGTAGCTGTCTGACGTTGGAAACTGCAGATGAAAGAAGTTAATAAAAACAGAATGCGACGACCCAAACTGATAAAAACACGCGCATGTTCTCCTTATGATACTTGTATGCTTCGGAGCGTGTGATTTGGAAATCGGCAATATTGAGATTATTCCTATCATTTGAGTAAATATCGAGTGGAGGAATGTACAAAATGCTAGTCGTTTTCCCAAACTCATTCGAAGCTGACGCCACAAGTGATCATGCAAGCAATTGCCATTAAACAACAATTTACTTGGCAAACGGATGTGCTGATGTCAGCGTATAGTGATGACGTACATAGTTCGTGACACACTGACAAAAGCAGCAAGTTGAGTCAATCACTAAGCAAATGCAATGGCAAAGCAGAAAGCGAAGTTCATATGTTTCTGTTGTTGTACTGCAATTTGTAGTTGTTGTAGTGCTTTTTAGTTATTTCTGATAAGTTATAAAAAATTGGCGGCAAATGAGACGTATTTATGTACTGTCAATGTTACTTATGCCGACATTTTGTTGGTCATTTATGGATTTTCCGTCTGACTAAGTAAGCCCTTGCATTTATATCTAACAAATTAAAATCAGTAAACAATTTCCTTAGTTTTAATATTATGTATGCGACTCTTTCCCAGTTCTGTGGAGATTTGCATTCAGGGAACAGCATTATATTCAGGTCACCTTCGAAGAGCTTTTGCTTTTCCGACAGGTCATTTCACAAACGAAAACTGGGTAACGATGTTCGGTCATATGTAATCATATATAACCGGTATTTCGTTTTTGTGATCCATTTACTTTTTGGGGCTGCTAAAGAAGAGACCTGTATGGTACTTGGTAATCGGCTTAAACATTATTCATGTCATTTGTTACCCGTCGGAGGACATTAATTAACTTTATGAATGTCAGAGTTTATATATGTTATTCTTCTGGAATCCTTATTCTGATTAACCTGTACTCAATATAAAGGGTGATTTTTTAAGAGCTTGATAACTTTTTTTAAAAAAAAAACGCATAAAAAATCTCATCGGTTCTTTATTTGAAACGTTAGATTGGTTCATGACATTTACTTTTTGAAGATAATTTCATTTAAATGTTGACCGCGGCTGCGTCTTAGGTGGTCCATTCGGAAAGTCCAATTTTGGGCAACTTTTTCGAGCATTTCGGCCGGAATAGCCCGAATTTCTTCGGAAATGTTGTCTTCCAAAGCTGGAATAGTTGCTGGCTTATTTCTGTAGACTTTAGACTTGACGTAGCCCCACAAAAAATAGTCTAAAGGCGTTAAATCGCATGATCTTGGTGGCCAACTTACGGGTCCATTTCTTGAGATGAATTGTTCTCCGAAGTTTTCCCTCAAAATGGCCATAGAATCGCGAGCTGTGTGGCATGTAGCGCCATCTTGTTGAAACCACATGTCAACCAAGTTCAGTTCTTTCATTTTTGGCAACAAAAAGTTTGTTAGCATCGAACGATAGCGATCGCCATTCACCGTAACGTTGCGTCCAACAGCATCTTTGAAAAAATACGGTCCAATGATTCCACCAGCGTACAAACCACACCAAACAGTGCATTTTTCGGGATGCATGGGCAGTTCTTGAACGGCTTCTGGTTGCTCTTCACCCCAAATGCGGCAATTTTGCTTATTTACGTAGCCATTCAACCAGAAATGAGCCTCATCGCTGAACAAAATTTGTCGATAAACACATTTCGAACCGAACACTGATTTTGGTAATAAAATTCAATGATTTGCAAGCGTTGCTCGTTAGTAAGTCTATTCATGATGAAATGTCAAAGCATACTGAGCATCTTTCTCTTTGACACCATGTCTGAAATCCCACGTGATCTGTCAAATACTAATGCATGAAAATCCTAACCTCAAAAAAATCACCCGTTAGTTGTTTTTCATCATTTTCTTATGGATAAAAGCCTCAACTATTATATGAATGATTTCGTTAGTTTGAGTTTCGGTCTTGATTACACAATATACGAGATGTGTTCAAAAAATAACGGGAATTTCAGTTTTTGAAAAATTTATTCAATAATCTGCATTAACATTGTCGCCTTCAAAATAGGCCACATTCGATGCGATATTATGCCCTTATATTATTCCAAAAATGATAAACTGTGTACGAAGACTTTTAATAGTTAGATACACATTTGAGCAAAAAAAATGTAAATATTTTTTAATTTTTATCACAACTGTTGATGGTTATACTATAAAATTAATATATATATATATATATAGGATATGGGTCCTATACAATTCTACAATTCTATAATTAAAACTATTACTTCACTCCTATCTTCTTAAACCGATTTTTATTTGAATCTTACTATAAAATTCAACTCTGCATATTACGAATTAAGACACAAAAGAGAAATGAAAAGGGCGCTGTCAACAATTGTTGTCATCTTTTTACACACCAAAACCGAATGCAATGCAAAACAGAAAACAAAAAACATATATTACTGCTGGAGTGCGAAACAGGAGTAAGTTAAACGCGGATGGTTTTAATTAAACAAAAATTAGTTTTTAATTACAAGAAAGTTAAATATGCGTGGAATGTGTGTGTGCAAGCGTTAATAAAATATTAAAAACGCTAAATTTAATATGTGCGAGTGAATTAAGTGATAAATGAGAAATAAACAAAATTGAATACCAACACGAAAAACTAATTGGTTATTTTCGATGTCAGCACAAGTAAGTGTTAATTGCATTCAAGTGTGTAAAATTACATTTATTATAGAGAAATATAATAAATGTTATAAAAAAGAGTTTGTGTTAATAGACACTTTTGGTTATATAAAATATGTTTGAAAATTTCGGCACACACCAACAGGATTATTGATTTTTCGTTTGCAAAAATTAATGCGAGCAAATTCGGTGGAAAAATCTCAGTAGATACGCCATGCCACCAGTGCCCAGTTTACATATGTATAACAGCATGCCAGAAGCAACAACAAATACCGCTTTATTGCACCACTTATTTTTAGCTGCAATTGCAAGTAGGTGTTGTTGTTGTTATTGTTGCACTAGAAAATCAATGTTAAACAAGTAACAACGACGATTGGTATTTGTAGCCAAAGGATTCAAGTCAATACACGCACACAAATATATGGATAAACACATATGTATGTAGAAGTGTAAACAAAAGCAAATGCGCAAACACACCTTCCTGCTTTGACCAGCCATCAGTTTTCACACACACCAACTAGTATTTATAGCTTTCATAGTTGTGTGTGTATGTGGCGGCAAGCCGTGAACTTGTGCGTTCGCTGACTGAAGCATTGCCTTTTCCGTTTCCGTTCGGTGTCATTAACCGCCATGGAAAATTTCTACACACACATACACTTCCATATATGTACATATATGCGAAATTTGATTCCCACGTTATTGAGACGTAGTTGCGAAATGAGGTCAAACTTTTTGTTGGAAAATAACTTTTTATACCCTGAACAGGGTATATTAGGTGTGTAACACCCAGAAGGAAGCGTCGGTGGCCCTATAAAGTATATATATAAATGATCAGTATGTTGAGCTGAGTCGATTTAGCCATGTTCGTCTGCGCGTCTGTCTGTATATATACGAACTAGTCCTTCAGTTTTTAAGATATCGTTTTGAAATTTTGCAGATGCTATTTTCTCTTCAAGTAGCTGCTCATTTGTCGGAACTGCCGATATCGGACCACTATATCATATAGCTGCCATACAAACTGAACGATCGGAATCAAGGGCTTGTATGGAAAACTTCCGCATTTTACTACATATCTTCACGAAATTTGGTGTGAGTTATTTTTCATGGAAATAATTTAATCTCCGAAAAAATTGTTCAGATCGGTTCACTATAGCATATAGCTGCCACACAAACTGAACGATCGGAATCAAGGGCTTGTATGGAAAACTTCCGCATTTTACTATATATCTTCACGAAATTTGGTGTGAGTTATTGTTCATAGAAATAATTTAATCTCCGAAAAAATTGTTCAGATCGGTTCACTATAGCATATAGCTGCCATTCAAACCGAACGATCGGAATCAATGGCTTGTATGGAAAATTTTCGCATTTGACTACATATCTTCACGAAAGTGGGTGTGAGTTATCGGTTAGAGAAATAATTTAATCTCTGAAAAAATTGTTCAGATCGGTTCACTATAGCATATAGCTGCCATACAAACTGAACGATGGTGATCAAGGGCTTGTATGGAAAACTTCCGCATTTTACTATATATCTTCACGAAATTTGGTGTGAGTTATTGTTCATAGAAATAATTTAATCTCTGAAAAAATTGTTCAGATCGGTTCACTATAGCATATAGCTGCCATACAAACTGAACGATGGTGATCAAGGGCTTGTATGGAAAACTTCCGCATTTTACAATATATCTCTACGAAATTTGGTGTGAGTTATTGTTCATAGAAATAATTTAATCTCCGAAAAAATTGTTCAGATCGGTTCTCTATAGCATATAGCTGCCATACAAACCGAACGATCGAAATCAAGGGCTTGTATGGAAAATTTTCGCATTTGACGTGGTATCTTCACGAAATTTGACATGGATTACTGCTTAAGGTAATAATATAATCTCCGAAGAAATTGTTCAGATCGGTTAATTATATAACCCTAATGTTTCTAGCAAACAACCCGGCTAAAAAGAATTAGTAAAATGTTTTCTTTTTTTTTACTTACTTTTTCTTACGTCTTTCGATTTGCTTAAACACATAGTTAATAAAAGAAATGCACCTGTGAAGGGTATATTAGCTTCGGTACAGCCGAAGTTAACGTTTTTTCTTGTTTTTTTTTTTAAGAAATAGTATAATTAAGGTGCGTAAATGATACTAATTATATCATAAATATAAAGAAATATTATACACATTTCTAACGATATTGCAGGTGATTATATTAAAATGAGCGCAAATCTAAAAAATTGCTTTATTATGAACTAATTATTTCACCTGCGTTCGTTTTTATTGCGTTCAACCGCCTAATGTAACCGCAATCAATATAAGAACTTGCTAATTTTCGCACTTTTGAGCTTAGAAATCTGAGATTCTTTGTAAGTTTATAGTCACCTAACTGACGTCAGTTTGTTTTTTTGCGTTTAATTTTTGACGATTTCCTTTTATTGTCTGGGGCCAACCCATAAGCGGAAATCAATTTTCATTCATGCCTACCTTAACACGCACACAGTGTTCTCGATTTATTTACTGCGCTTTTGCCAGCAAATCAAATCTGAAGGCGTGTCGTCGTACATTTTATTGCCGATATCCGCGTCTTATCAGAATGGTTAAGGAAAGCAAGCGTGTCTAACAACAATTATACACATAAAGCGCCTCATCACTCATGCCACCTGTCATTCCCGTATATCTTCCTTTTTTATTTTTTTTTGTCCCTAATTTTGTATGTCTTCTTCGGTGTTATGAGCACCACAACTTACACTTGAAAATTGGCGTTAATATGTGTATACGAGGTGTGTTCAAAAAATAACGGGAATTTCCAAATGTTTTTATTTTTATTTTTTATTAAGTTGGTATACAAACATGTCTGGGCCGTCGTTTCACAAGCATACTCGTTCGAGATATCATTTACTATCCCAAAAACCCAGTTTGAGAAGTGTTTCGACGATTGGAAGAAGCGCTGAAGTGCATCATATTGAGTAGGGACTATTTGAATGACGACAAGATTATTGATTTTTTTTTTTTTTCAAAAATGTAAATTCCCGTTATTTTTTGAACATACATCCTATACGTGTATTGACATAAGTACGATTGATAAAACATATTTTCGAAATATATACTTGGAAAATAAAAATTTTCAAATGAAAATAATTAAATAAAAGCCTTCCAGAAGGGGTCAGCAAAAATTAGTTATATGGCTAAAATATTTCTATGAAAATTAATAAAGTAATTTTCAATATTTTTATAAATTTATTATAATTTAATATTTAATAGTATAACTATTATTTACATAAAAAATAAATAAAATATCTTCCGCACCATATTTGCTTTTATTTTATTTCTTTTATTTTATAAATTATTTTTATTCTCCCAAAGTTTAAGCGACCACCCTAAATCCATAGACAAGTAAATATGGACATATAACGCCAACAATCGCTCCATGATTTTTTTATGCCATGCATTATGTCTGCCTCTTACACTGCGCGCCTTTCTTTTTTAATTAATTTAATGTTTTGCATGACATTCTCTGTTTGTGTTGTGTTGAAATTTAAGCTGTCTTTGACTTAGAATTCGACTGTACTATTGGGTAAATGAGCGCGAATAATATACATATGTACATATATATTTTTGGTAATTCTTGACCTAATTACGTTATTTACGCTTTGCGTATTGCGTTACTTCCAGCAAAGGGTTTGTAAATATGACACAGACAGGCGTAGGAATATACATAAGGCAAAGCTATAAGTAGTTTAAAAATTTGTTTGAATTTAGTAATGGTTAAAGATGAGAATACAGGGTGGATATGGAGCCTTTTTTAAGCTTTTGGTGATAAAAGTAATCATAATATGTGTTATTTATATCATATATGGAGTCATAACTGACAAACACAATCCAGTTCCCTCGACGGTTGGGCCCATGGAACCGAAACGAACCCGAACTTTTTTCTGGTAAAGTACTGTCCTCTGGACAGCTTTCCACATTATATGGAGAATGTTTTTTTTTCTGACCACACAACAACTACAAATTAACACAATAAACCAAGTTCTTAAATAAAGGTCTCGTCTTTTTTTTTTTGAAAACTGAAGAATTTAAGTTATTTACGGAATACAACAGTTAAAAAAAAACAAGATGATTGATTTAAGCCCTAAAAATCAGAATTTTTCGAAAAAAATAATGTTTTAGGAACTGTTCCCACTTTACCCAATAATATTTTAAGAACATTTTAATCGATTCACTTAGAATAGCTTAAAAAAATTCATAAATCTATCAAAACCCCAATTTACATTCACAACAAATGATCCTAGTTCCCTAATTTAATTTAGACTAATGGAGTAAAATGTCTTCCTGACAGGTCCAACGACCATTTTTTAATATATTTATTCGAAAATTATTGTCTTTAGCTATATCCATCTAAGTGACACTGTTACTTGGTATATCGTAGCTTCAATGAAAGAAAATAATACATAAATTCTTAACTAAATTGATACAACAACAAAAAATTTCATTAAAATTAATTTATAAAATAAAAAAATTTATTTAAAAAAATTTTAAATAAAATATTTTTTTTTGTAAATAAGTTTTTTTACTCAAAAGTCTCGAGGGTTTTCTCTCCAATCCCCAAAAAACATTTTTTATAAAATAAAACAATTAATTTAAAAAAATTTTAGATAAAATATTTTTTTTTGTAAATATGCTTTTTTACTCGTCTCGAGGGTTTTCTCTCCAATCCCCAAAAATAATTTTTTATAAAATAAAAAAATTAATTTAAAAAAATTTTAGATAAAATATTTTTTTTTTGTAAATATGCTTTTTTACTCAAAAGTCTCGAGGGTTTTCTCTCCAATCCCCAAAAAAAAATTTTTTAATACTATATACGATTTTCTTTACTTCAAAACATTTAAAGACCCACCCTGTATACAAAGCAATTAATAATATTTTTTTTTTAAATAAATTGTTTTTACTCAAAAGTCTCGAGGGTTTTCTTCTTCTTCCGATCTTCAAAATTTTTTTTTTTTTAATACTATATAGTATATCTTTAATCCAAATTGTTCATCGACCCACCCTGTATACGAGGCAATTAATAAATTTTCAACTACAAACAAACACATATGACAATTAGCAAATAGAAGACAAATCCACAAGCGCTCCAATAAATGTTAGAACCCAATGGAAATGAGGTTGTGCATTTAAACAAATTTCTAGCAAGCTATTTGCATGCAAGAGCACAGACAGACATCGACAAATATATACAAATTCACGCAGGCATGCTTAGCTGAGTCGACTGAGTGGGCGGTTGCCAGTGGCCACTTGACCAGTCGGGTTAGTTCTTATGTAGACATATATACATATGTAGGTATGTATGCATGTTTGAGTGTGCAATGTCTAAGTGACCACTTCAGCTGATTTGATGTCATTCGCTCCATTTACCAGCGTCAGCTTGTGTGGTTGGTGTCAGCGCTTGTGCCGTAAGGTAAATACGATACGCAAAGCGCGTCAAGTGTCAGCAGCTCATCATTTCATTTTGGGTTTGACGCTCGGACTGCTAGGCTACGACGTTAGCTAGCGCATTATGAGCACATAAACACGACGTGACAGTTAAAAAAAAATAAAGAAATAAAGAAATTAAAAAAAAAAAATTAAAATAAAATTTTTTTGATCCAAAGGTGGTGCAGTGAATCACTGGTTTACACCAAAAAAAGTGTCTTAAGTACTGTTATATTATGCAGGTTGGTGTCGTATTTTTTATAGCTTTAACTTTTAAGTTAATATTAGTGAGCTTGTGTGCGCTTAACGGCTTATGTGCATGTGCGACGCGCTCGTATGACATTATGCCACTGAGTGCGGTCGCTGCGGCATGAAGTCACTCATGACTCGTTGGGCGTTGGATGCGTGCATAAGTCGGCAAGAAAATAATAATTAGCCAAAAAGTTGATTTTATAAAAAAATGTCAAAAAAAAAATTAACCGTTATTTTTGAAAAGTGAAATATTTGCTCTGCTCATTACAGCGTTCGGCGGTGTAAACTCTTTAAACGCAACGTCAACCGGCAGTGAACATGGTGAAAATTCTGCAGGCCTATAATTTTGCCAAGCAGCACACATACTCGCTGAATGGTGACATTCTCTCCGCCTCATTGATAGATTCCAGTCGCATTGCCGTGAGCAGTGCTGAGCAGTTTATCGAAATCTACGATATTGGTGGCAAGCAGCGACGCAATGAATTGAATGGCATCGATTTGAATGCAATCACCACGGCTAGTGAGTATGCCGCTGCTGAGGCTGAGGCGGCGGCGGCTGCAGCACAAGCTGCCGCAGATGAACGGCTGCCCACGAAGTATACGCTTGCAACGGTGGGTGAGGTGGTGCACTTGATATACTGTGAAGCAGGTGAGTTCGATTGGATCAAAATCTGAAGTTATTGTATTTTCTAACTGTGATATCACCTTATCGATTATTAAAAAGTAAAAAAATATCGATATTTATCGATATCGATTTTAAAATCAGTTATACCCTTAAAAATTCATTTTTTTTCAAAACCAAACTGGAAATATCGCCAAGTTCATAATGGATGATGGTTCAGGCATATACGTAGAGCTTCTCCCAATGGAGATTCGAGAAAATTTCAATCCGTATTTTAATTTCTGCTGAGTACCCGACTCAATTTTCAAATCAATGAGAGAAAGAGCAGTAAATCTCTCCGATACCACTGCGAAAAATTAAAAAAAAAAAATTTCTATCAACATTGAAATCGATATTTATCGATAGCATAAAAATAATCGATAACAATTTAATGTTTCATTAAAATGTGTCACTACGAAAATCAGCATAATAAATTTCTATGAACCTTCCGAATTTTAGTTTGTGCTGAAAGCCCTAATCCATTTCTCAATTCATTAAAGGAAGGAGGCTCATTCGGATAACTGTCACGAATTAAAAAAAAATATCGATATAAAAATAAAGGATTAAAATCAATGATGAATAATCGACACTTATCGATAACTTAATAAAAATAATCGATATTTGTTTAGAAATTTATTTAAATTTAACGCTATGAAAATCGGCATAATAAATTCCAACGAACCTTCCTTTCTTTCCCTTCTCTCACGCAGGCAAATATCTACTCACATTGGAGAAAGAAACACTCGGTACGCCAGTACAAAGTGGCAACACCGGCATTAGCTGCACCAGCAGTAGCAGTAACACCGTTATTTGCCCCGAGGATGATACGAAAATGTTTGTGCGCATTTATGCCAATTTTTGGAAATTCTCCGAAGCAAAATTAATCGATCTACCCATTACTATACGCATAGCCTCCATGACCACACCCAAGGCACCGCTAGTGGAGAGCATCGATGTGATTGAGCTACCGCTGCGTAGTCCACCCGATCTCATACAATGCTGTCAGACATCGGGCAATATTATAGTGAGCAGCAAGGAGCGCATCTATCTGTATGAATACACCCAATGCACACACGAGACCACGCAGCCGCGGTTCTCCTACATCGACTTTCTGCCGTTTAAATTTTTTGTGAATCTCAATTTTGTGCCGCTGCGTCTGTGTCTGGCCGAGAATGTTATAGCTGCGATGAATAATCGCTACTGTGTCGCTTTCAAAGTGGTCGATGTGGTGGGCAGCAGCGCTGCTGGTGGTGTACATTGCAGTCCATTGGATAATGATTACGGCGGCGGTGGTGGTGTCTGTTTGGAGGACGTCGCGGATGTGGATGTCGACGAGGCTATCTCTAGCTCGGAATCGAGTCTAATGAGCAAGGCGAGCGCTGGTCCCTCGAGTCACAACAGCTTTGAAACAGATTCGTTGGAAACGACATCAAGTGGCCGGCCAATGGGTGTGGCCGGATTTCCCGGACGCACTCCAATCGATTTCAATGTGGCACGCATTGTGAACTCGGCTTGTGGACGTGAATTCGAGGTGGATTTAAAATCGCAGTGGGAGTTGGGTGATGCCATAAGTGTTGGTGGTGCGGGTGGCGGCGGCGGTATGGGCACGACCTCGCTTGGCAGTGGTGGCGTTTGTGTTGGCGATACACAAGAGATTATAATTATGCCAGCACGCGCTAACGATATTAAAATTAAGCTGGTTAATGAAGCGAAAGCTATGAATGTGCAGGTGAGTGCGGCAAAAAAAAACATTTTCAAACATATTTAATTACTGTCATTCTCATCACTTTTACAGCGCGTCTCCAGCCATGGCAACATGACGTACGCTTACAACGAGGACACCAGTGTACAATATGATGTACGTAAACTGCTGCAGATCTGCATGAAGTCTTCGGAACCGAATGGACGCATTGTCGATATTTTACGTTGCATGGATCTGAAAGCGATCTACCAACGTAATCCACATGAGGATGACTTGGAGGACTCCGAATACGATATGGGCAATCAGCAGGTACCTGGTGCGGTGACCACTACCAAACACGCCAATCGGCGTACACTCAAATCCGGCAAGCATCAGAGTTGCGTCGGCTATGCTTTGTTGGTGGCAAGCAGCGTTGACGGTTATCTATATCAGTTCTGTGCACAAGGTATATGACTAATGTAATATTTCATGCACAATTTAATAACCGAATCTCTATTTTAGGCAAATGGTATAGTGAGAATGAGAAGCCTATTGCCACGTACTCTTTCACCGCACCCGTTTTGAAGGTGCACATCAACGATTACGTCATCTATGCCATCACCACAGAGTCAGTGGAGACACACACCTCACGTATTGGCCACAAACTCTACAACAATCGTTTTGAATACCCCACACTGGGTGGCCTCTTCCCCGAGGAGTCCAGTCCCGATGTCAATTCGGCCATTGCTGTCATTGGACTCTGCGCTTTCATGCATGTACAATATGTCTGTGTGAATCGCAACAATTTAGTGCTAATTACAAATAGTGCGCTGGCCAACAACAACAGTGAGGCCAATAAGAGACGCAGTGGTGGTGGCGTAAGCAACGGTAATGCCGGTGGACGTAATATTGCGGCGCGCATATTAGGCGAAGCTAAAGTCAAGAATTTGCTACGCAGCAGCAGCAACAATGCAGCGCAGCAAGCGCAACTCAACGAATGGACGCTCTACAATTTGGAGGTGCCACCGGTGGAGCATGTGATTGAGGATTTGGAGGCGATTTCCGAATCGTATCGTGCCGCCAGCAGCACAAACTTTTACGATTTAATGGAGGAGGCGCACGTTATGCTGCGTTTGAGTCTCTCGCTGCAATGCGAGCAGTTGGCCGAGGAGCGCGAACAGCAGCTGCGCAGCAAATTTGTGGAAAATTGTCGCAAATTGGCAGACTTCTCAATACGGTAATGATTTTTTGCACTTAACTGTGTTAATTATCTCTTAAACCATATTTAATTTGACAGCTCGCGCAAGAAGGAGGTTTACCTGCAGGCCACCGGGTTTTACAAAATGTGCAATCTGCAACTTGCCGATATCTACAGCAACTATATTAACTCTTACGTGCAGCCCGCTTACCTTGAGCAACAACAACTACCATTTGGCAACAACTCACCAGTAATCGATGAGACGCAATTGGTTGGACTAATATATACAGTGAAAATGTTCCTACTCGGTTTAGGCACCGATCGTCTATTGGCCGCCTTTCTCAATCAGCTGGTGAAGCCATTTTTCACACCGAATCGTGTTATAGAACAAGGCTACCCGCAAGTGCCGTTGTCATTGGAATTCCTTAATATGTTTATCAAATATTCGCCGGCGGATATACCGCAAATCATGCTGAATTCGCCCGTGGTGGCCGACGCCATAAGTGGCGAGTTGGTTAATTATCTAAAATATCTCGACAAACTGTAAGTTTAATGGTTTAATGGTTAAATATTAAATATTCCGTTTCTTTTATATAAACTTTTTACAGCAATCCCGATGAGAATCTGCTGCTCGCCGTAACAGCCTGTCGCATGTCCAATTATCTGCTCGCGCAGGAAGTAGTCGCACGTCTGAGTCGCCGCGAATTGGCCGTGGCTCTCATTAAACACAAGAATGTGCTCTTCGATGATGGCACCGTACTCTTCCAACGTCGCGGTTCGCAGCATTATGATGCCTTTAAGTATCGTAATGGTGTCACTGCCACAACAGCTAGTGGACAACAACAACACAAATCTACAGCCGCAGCACAAGCGGCACGTCGTCAACACAAGCGTAAACCCTCATTTGGGCAGCCGCAAACGACGAATGCTTTGTTGGCACCAACACACACCGCTCACGGCGTGATCTCTTTCTCTGACTTTACGGAAACCATTTTGTTGGCCACCGAGAATACGGATTTGATTGAGGCTATCAGCGATGTATTTATACATGCGCTTTGCATTGAGCATAGTATTACGTTGGAAATCATTTTACAACTCTTCCTCAACTATATCGCCTCGCATATCGGTCACAAGGGCTATCAGACGTCGCAGAAGGTGTTTGTGAATATTTTACAGGTTAGAAAACACGTTTATATTGGTTCACAAATAATGGTTGATAATATTTTCCCTTACTCTAATATTTTTTAAACATTTCTAATAAAATATTTTGATTTTCCAGGTCTATTACTATGATTACTTCGATGTCAATCCCATGCACAATCCACATGACATGCCTTCAAACTCACCGCCCCACTTAGTGGGCGGCGATGAATACGATGAAACTTCCTCGAAAGCGCCCTCATTGAATAGCGAACGCGACAACGAATCGATCGCTAACTCATTGCCCGAATCGAATTCCGGCGCTAGTTCATCCATGGACGAACGTAGCTATTCGCATGCCACAAATCGTAATCGCATCGTCTACGATCAACTGCACGAACACAACTCACCATATAAGCGCAACACAACGCTCTCACCAATACAACTGGACACAAATGAACAGCAGAGCTCCTCACAAGGCAGCAACGATGCCGAAACGAATCTAAAGGGACTCAAAATACTATTCCGCATGTATATGGGGCGGCTGAAGTCGTTGAGTGATCTCATCACCGATCTACAATCGGCCGATGTTGAGCAACAGCCGGTTAATGAGGATTGTGTCAGTCTACGTATGGAATGCATTAAGTTCATGATACGTCATTTGCAAGAATTACGCGTACAACAACAACAACAACAACAAAATAATTTATTGCGTCAAAACGTGGGCACACAGTACTATTATGCGAAATCGGCCAGTTACAGCGGTGCACAGCCAACGGGCGCGCCAGAGGAGCGTAAGATTATCTATGTGCCATTCATACCGGATTATAAATTATGCGGCGAGGAGTTTGAACGTCATATAAAAACCTATTTACGTCCAATACCCTGTCTGTTGGAGCGGCCACAATATCTAAATCGTTTGCCGCCATTTAGGCGTGATGACTTCAGCTTTCCCAATCGCGATGAGGGTGAGTGTGAGGTGCGTTTCTTGGGTTGGCATAACGAGCTGTTGACGCTAACGCTGAAGATACAGGTGGGTTTACTGGGATATTATAGCATTATATATGTATGTGTCTATGAAAATATATTTATTTTTATTTTTAGTCACTTTTGGCTTCTACGAAAATCGATCGTGAGATTATTGAAGAGTTTATTGCTTTCATACAAAAGACGCCAGATTTGATTGGTATCGATAGTTTTCTGGTTATTGTTTTACCCAAACATTTAGCCATCAATTATATGCTGAATTTCTGTCCGGAATATATGTGGCAGTATGGCAAGGTGAGTCTTAGATATTTTATTATTATACCCTGAACAGGGTATATTAAGTTTGTCACGAAGCTTGTAACACCCAGAAGGAAGCGTCGGAGGCCCTATAAAGTATATATATAAATGATCAATATGTTGGACTGAGTCGATTTAGCCATGTCCGTCTGTCTGTGCGTCTGTGTGTATAGTCCTAGTCCTTCAGTTTTTAAGATATCGTTTTAAAAGTTTGCAGATGTTATTTTCTCTTCAAGAAGCTGCTCATTTGTCGGAACTGCCGATATCGGACCACTATATCATATAGCTGCCATACAAACTGAACGATCGGAATCAAGGGCTTGTATGGTAAACTTCCGCATTTTACTACATATCTTCACGAAATTTGGTGTGAGTTATTGCTCATAGAAATAATTTAATCTCCGAAAAAATTGTTCAGATCGGTTCACTACAGCATATAGCTGCCATACAAACCGAACGATCGGAATCAATGGCTTGTTTTTTACTTACATTTTCTTACGACTTTAGATTTGCTTAAACACATAGTTACTAAAAGAAATGCACCTGTGAAGGGTATATTAGCTTCGGTACAGCCGAAGTTAACGTTTTTTCTTGTTTTATGCTAATTTGGGTTTTGAGTGAAAATTTTATTAATTTTTTTTAGTCTAACGGCTTTACGCCCAAGCACTGGGAGTCGCTACTGAAGAAAATCTTAAGTAAACAACATTTGGTGCCCAACTGGAAGGCGCATATCACTGGTAAGCTGTCATGCTATCCACTACATAACCTCTAAATCACTTCTACATAACCTCTAAATTACTTTAACATAACCTCTAAATTACTTCTACATAACCTCTAAATCACTTCTATATAACCTCTAAAACTTTTATTACATAACCTCTAAATGATTTTTTAACTCCACTTACAGAGATTCTCAACAATCTGGTGGCCGAATTGTCATTCGAAGAGCTACTACAATGCTTCCCGAGTGAAGCAATCAAACACCAGAAAACCGAAGCTTTTCTAAAGGAATTCAACGATAACCGCATCAATTATGTCAATGACAAACTCACATTCGAAGAGTTCAATAAGCCAACACAAGACTTGTGCGACAACGAAACACTGCTGCCGCGCGAACATCTGCCCATGGACAACATCGATGAGAATAATGTGTTTGAGCTAACATTACGCAAAGCCGTTTCGAAACAGCGCAGCATTGCATTGCGTTCGATGATCGAATCGACGGGCACACAGCTATTCGATGCTACTAGTAATCCGATGTATAATCTTTGAGTTAAACGTTACACATAGAATAGACGGCAAAGACGGCATATAATTGTTTGAGATTATATACGTATGCGTACAACAACAACAAAATAATATGAAAATTATTAATGAACACACACACACACATTTTAGTATAGAGTAATAGAAAAGTATATCAAATGTTGTAAAATTAGGCGCTTTGAACTATGGAATATTTTTATTAATAGATTTGAAGCTAAAAATTAAATTACTGACAGGCACACACACACACAGACTACTAGCATAATTGCGACATTAAGAAATTTATTTATTATACTAGTAGACAAGCCATACATATACATACAGACATACATTTATTATTTTAAGATTAGAAGTAGAAATATTATTTTTAGAGGTTAGGTAGAAGCACAAGGCATTGAGTCTGCTTGTATTACTCGGTTTTAAGACTTTTTATTTTTGATTTAAGGGGCTATACCAGTGTACACCATGAAAAATTAGGCGATTTTCGTGAATTAGTGAAAGTACTCGATTGATTAACGGAGCTATGCGCTGTCTTGGGAGGTGCAAAAAAAAAAAGATCCTTAACTGATGACATGATTCCGGCCGAATGAGTAGCTGAAGCTAAAAAAATCAAAAAGAGTATTAAAGTTGAAGGTATTTCCTATACAATGACCTATGATTTTTGAAAAATATCAAAAATTAACAAAATGGCGTAGTTCTGAAAAAAATTTAATTTTTTTAGGTGAAAAAATTGTCGTTTTTTTAATGCCAAATTTACTAATTTCAACAAATCAAAAAGATCGTAGTTCTTTATATATTAAATATATTCAGGAATACTCATTTTAAATTTAATCGACCGATCGGTCAATTTCTCGTTGAGTTATGATGTCAGCAATTTTGAGAAATGTCGTTTCGAGAAAAAAGTTTCAACTAGAACGCTGCCATTCATAAACTATTCAAGATACGACCTTACCGCTTTCACAGGATATTTTTGAGGCTGTTAACTATCAAATAAGCAAAAAATAAAAAAAAAATCAATATTTTGAGAATGTCACACTGCTATAGCCCCTTAAGTGAAATTATGTGTTTGTGTGGTATTAATTTGACAGTATTTGTTGTATTTTTCACAGTTAGAAGCTATATACTCGAAAAAAAATTATAATATAATAATAATATATATATAATTTTATTTTAATTTTTTTTACTTTTTTTAATTTTTTTTAATTTTTTTTTACTTTTTTTAATTTTTTTTTTTTATAATATTTCGCGTCAAAACTTCCATAAACTCAAAATCAATTTTTTTAATTAAAAAGTTTTAAGAAGAAAAGTTATAAAACTCAAAATAATTTTTATTTAATTTGAGATTTTTAAGAAAAAAGTTGTAAATTATGCTACCAACAACAAAGATTTGTTGTTATACAAAATACTCAAGCGAAAAAACCAACAAATCTGTGATGCTATCACGTGGCTATTGTTTAAGCGTTAAATATAATAAAATTATTACATTTATATTTATATTTAAATTGCATTTATAGGCTTATATATAAAATAATTTCGTATTATTAAACAGTATTTTATGATTTAACTAACTTACAGTAATCGTATAGTTTTTAAGCATTTTTACTAAGCATGCTTGCTGTCTGTGCAAATTATAAATTATATTGTATTACTATATACTTTTACAGTTATACAAACAAATGCAGCTTATATATTATATATATATATATATATATATATATACAATTAAATATTGTACATATTACACATACTACGCTTTTACATACATACACTTTCACTTCATCAGCGTCTAGTTATTTAAGTGCGTTTATTAATTTTTATTGCAAAATTTATCACTTTTATACATACATACATACATACAGACATACATATGTAGTTGCATACACATTATATACAAGTACTATACAAATACAGTGACATTCTTCAATTGATATTCAATACATATGCGCAAAAATCAAATATTATGTAAACGTTTGTTAATAGTATATATATGTATAAGCTACTTACGTACTTCATATATACATATACTACAGCTGTAAAGTGCGTATGAACATTTCCACGCTTTTTCTCCAAATAAAGTGATATTTTAAATCAAATTAAAAATTACAAAAATTAAAAAAAAATGTGTTTTTTTTTGGTTGAACTGGGTTTGTGGAATTCCATTTAGAGCGACGGAATTGTTTTTATGTAACTCTTATTTTAACAATAAGAAAATATAGTGAAACTTCCATAACTCGAACTTCCATAACTCGAACTTCTATAACTCGAACTTTTGTACTGGCAATGGAGTTTAGAAATCAAATTTCATACAAATTTCCTTCCATAACTCAAACTTCCAATAACTCGAAGTTCTCCATAACTTGAACTCTCGAATGGGCAATAAAGTCAAATTTCATAAAAATTTCCTTCTATAAATCGAACTTTTGGACCAGGGCATAATACAAAATTTAAAATTTTACTATCGAGGCAGAATTTTAAAAGAGTCCCTCTATATCGTATGGCGGCGAATACAAATTTTGATATTACACTTATGGATTGCATAATTCATGTAACAAAGACATGGGATATAGACGTCAAGAGCCAAACAATAGCTACTAAAAATGACCTTTAACGGTCCTTTAAGGTTATCTTTATTTCTGAGGCATCGTTACAGTATTGTTTTTGGACAAGAATTCACGAACAAGCAACGAGGTGTGAACTTTCAAAAATTGAAAATCGTCAAGCTCATAACATACATATAACCTTAGCGGCTGACAGACAGGCTACAGAGAAAGTAAACAATAAATACATCTGAAAATTGGATCGATTGATATAGATATATTGATATAGATATATCGACATGATACCAAATATCAAATAATTGAAAGTCGGACTTTGGGACAATTTGAAATTCTAAAATTCCCGTTATTTTTTTAACACATCTCTTTTAGGTATATTTTTCATTCTAATAGAGAACTGTCTTAGTGGAGAAATTTAGTATATTTTTATACTCTCGCAACAAAGTTGCTAGCAACAAAGTGAATCGATTTGGCCTTCTTAATGAAACTTGGAACACTTATTTCTTGGCACCATAGCAAGGTTGCTTTCGAAAATGAGCAAAATCGGACCATTGCCACGCCCACAAAATGGCGAAAAACGAAAACACATAAAGTGCCATAACTAAGCCTTAAATAAAGCTATGGAAATAAAATTTGGTATGAAGGATCGCACTATGAAGGGACATATTTGGATGTAATTTTTTTGGTGAGGTGGGCGTGGCCCTGCCCCCATATAGATTTTTTGTACATATCTCGCAAACCAATAGAGCATAAGAAATGGCAGATGGAAGCTGCACTCAGATTTTTTTACAAAATGGAAAATGGGCGTGGCGTCGCCCACTTATGGGTCAAAAACCATATCTCAGGAACTACTCGACCGATTTGAATGAAACTTGGTTTGTAATAGTTTACTTACATCCCAATGATATGTTGTTAAAATATGCCAAATCGCTTCACAACCACGCCTACTTCCTATATACCAGAACTTTGAAGACGATCTGAATCGTTTACTTTGCAATATATAAAGTAAGCACTAGTGAAGATATCGGTGCAGAACTTTGCACAAATACTATGTTTATAGTGGGGCAGCCCCATTCTAAAAATCGCCAAAATCGGACCATAGGTTTTTAAGGCCCCATATATCGAACACGAGGACCTCGGTGCTTCTAACCTAATATTATGGTTTCCAACTTTCAATGGACTTTACGAATATGTGGGTCAAATTGTGTATTATATAATATAAATAAAGTTGAATAAATAAATTGCGAGAGTATAAAATGTTCTGTTACACCCGAACTTAGCCCTTTCTTACTTGTTTAATTTTAAATTTTTATATTTTTATATTTTACAATTTTAAACTATCTCTAAATGCATGCGAATATTTCTTATAAAAATGATATATGTAACTGCCTTTCCGCCTTTTC
Source organism: Zeugodacus cucurbitae (assembly GCF_028554725.1). Taxonomy (NCBI): domain Eukaryota; kingdom Metazoa; phylum Arthropoda; class Insecta; order Diptera; family Tephritidae; genus Zeugodacus; species Zeugodacus cucurbitae. The sequence continues at coordinate 5,009,214 of NC_071669.1, forward strand.
TACAAAAAAGTAAGCAATATAATTATTTTTTATTGACCAATAAATAAAAGACTCACCGTTAATTGAAACCGAATCATGACGACAGCAAAGTGCAATTTCAAACTGGCACGTGACTGTTATTTACTTATTATGATCTATGCTATTATTAGATCTATGTTGAAAGTTTATTACAAGGTATGTTACGGATGTCTGCTTTATCAAGAACGTAATCAATTCAGGGAGAGAGATTTTATTGAAAGATATAAAAAAATGTATCTTGAAAATTGTGGTCGATATAGGTATATATCCGTTCTGAAAAAGCTCGCTAAAGTCTACGGAGACCATAAAAGGAAATTTGTTTAGGAAACTAGAGTTAATTCCAAGAAAACCCTAAAACGTGTTGTGTTCAAAAAATAACGGGAATTGAAACATTTTAAATTTCACACAAATTTCAATGAGTAAATATTTTTTTTTCAAAAAAACGGAAATGATCGTTACTTTTTTAACACACCTCGTAATACGTTGGCCTTTCCCACAGTCGGGTCTATGTAAACAGAACAGACCAGGATTTTTATCCGACCGAGACAAGAAGAAGACAGTATTTTTCAAAATTATATCGGGCATGTTTTTTCAAAAAACGGAAATTACCGTTATTTTTTGAACACACCTCGTAATACATTGGCCGTTCCCACAGTCGGGTCTATGTAAACAGAACAGACCAGGATTTTTATCCGACTCAGACAAGAAAAATACAGCATTTTTCAAAATTATATCTGGATTTTTTCTACCGCTATTACAACAACAACAATAACAAGGTGAAACTTGAAAAGATTTGTCTTAATTGTCTGTCACCAATATAGAGAAGAATACAACAATTGGTGTACACTTAAAAGCCAACTCTCCGGAGTAGAATTTGTCCTTGCCTTAATTACGTATTTGCAGTAATGATCCAATAAAAGAAAGCGAGAAGTGGGAGTTGATATTGACGACCGTTATTGTGTATATATTATATGTACTCGTACACGAAGCAGCTGCAAGTATTTTTGATTGATAGGTATCATTCTTAATAGCTATAAATGCGGGTTCATATGCATATGTTTACTTATCATTAATGTCATTTTATCATTACATATGTCATATAGCTAATATTATTTGCATTAACAGCATTTTGGGGAGATAGCAGTTAGTTGGCACTGTATATCATTTGTTGGTCACAATTTGCTAGGGTTGGTGTATTTTTTATTTGGCTACTAGAGTAGTTGTTGTATTACAAATATGTTAGATATGACAGCTGTCAATTTTGATTTTTTTGTTGTTTTTGCAGTGTTAAAACTCATAAAAGAAGTCTACAAATTTAAAATTTCTCAAATTATCTACAAAAATTATAACAGCACCACAACACCCACCGGTTATCTTATTTTAAATTTAAATTTAGTTTTTGTTGTTGAACAATGGTATAGACATTTATACGCAACGATAACTTTGTCTGTATACAGATTATAAATAGCACTACACGTAAAAGTGAGTGGCGGGAAAAACCAAATATTTTTTATATTAATGGTTTTTCAGCACCCTTATGACGTGATACATATATCTACTTAGATATACCAAAATATGCATATTATTGTCCGATTCACAGACATTTTTTTACAATTAAACGACAGTTGAAGATATATGATCAACTAATTGCCTGTTGTCTAAACAATGTATGTGCGATCTTACCTCACGAATTGGCGATTAGCGCAGCACACGTAGAACGACGCGACGACTACCTGTCGACGAAATCATGAAATCACATACTTGTCGATTTGTATGTACACTTGTAGATAAATAAGTAAGTACAAATGCACAATTTATGGCCATAGTTTCGTGCTGATAAGCCGAGTGGCTGTAGAAGAAAAATGGTATGCTCTTGAATGAAGCTTCCAAAATAAAGCAAGAACGTCTAAAAATAGTGATAACAAGAAGGCGCAATCAACAACTATAGCCGCCCATATGAGAGAGAGTGTACAGATTATACGCACATCATTTTAAATAAGAGCCGTGGATATGCGCTCTTTAGAAGTAAGGTGCTTGCTCACGACATCCCAGTAAGCATTTGAAAGACGATTTGTCATTGTTGGAAATTTTTTTGATTTTTTTTACCAAAAATAATACTGTAACGACAGTACAGCCGACGACACAGCCTCCATATTCGCGAGATATGACAAAGTGTGACTTTTTCCTTTTACCAAAAATAAAGAGAACCTTAAAGGTCCGTCATATTGCAAATGAAAGAGCCAAAGGCTACAAACATCGAGTTTGAGAAGCCTTGAAAGAAGCGCTGGGATTAGTTACTAATATTGAATATATGGACGACAGCATAAATATAGACGAATGGATTCAAAAAATGAACATACCACTTTTGGAAAACTTAATGCATGCGAATAAAAACTCAAACTAATTATGAGTAATTACTTTTTTTCAAAAAATGAAAATTCCCGTTATTTTTTGAACACACCACTTTTGGAAAACTTAATGCATGCGAAAAAAACCTCAAACCAATTATTAGTAATTACTTTTTTTCAAAAAATTAAAATTCCCGTTATTTTTTGAACACACCACTTTTTGAAAACTTAATGCATTCGAAGAAAAACTCAAACCAATTATGAGTAATTACACATTTAAAAAAAAAAAAATGAAAATTCCCGTTATTTTTTGAACACATCACTTTTGGAAAACTTAACGCATTCGAAGAAAAACTCAAACCAATTTTGAGTAATTACATATATTAAAAAAAAAATGAAAATTCCCGTTATTTTTTGAACACACCACTTTTTGAAAACTTAATGCATTCGAGGAAAAACTCAAACAAATTTTGAGTTATTACATTAACACAAAAATTAATTTAGAGATCATTTAATAGGGACATATTTGAGGTTATAAAGAGGCGATACACTGTTGCAGAAGGTTGAGAACGCTAATTTAGAAATTTTAGATATATTTCGACACATGTAGAGTGATTCGGTGGGATTGAAAGAAGGAAAAGAAAAGGGGTCAGATAATAGGACTCTATATCCTCAAAGAGGTAGTATCGCGTCCATCAGCTCTAGACTACTGTTAGGGTTTCTTAACGTGATGGGGTTGGATGGTATATTGTGATAATTGGAGAGGGCACAATAGACCTTAGGTCGCAGTGCAATCCTCAATCTGTAATATAATCTAATTGAGACTGCTTGGGTGACACTAAACAACTTTGCCACTAAAGTAATACAACTAACACCGTTAAATCTCCGGATTCACAAAAATTAATACTACTAATACTTGAAATACTATACTATAGACTATAGACTACACCAACCACTATAATACAGTAAATAACCAAGCTGAAATCGTTGCCATCGATTTACAGTTCTCAATCATCGTTCAAAATGCTCGCTGGGTGCTGCCAAAGCAATTAAACCAATACGTCGATCCCAACAGCGCAATCAATAAGGAACTGAGCAGCGTGAGATTAACAATGCCATGTACCGTGTCTCTTTATTCGTCTGCGGAACGTCGCGCTATTAGGTCGCTTTGGCGCGCGTCTGCCGTGTGCTTTTGGATAATTTCGTTGGAGTCGAAACAGATCAGTCCGAAAAGAGATCGCATTACTTAAAAACGAAAAACTAAGTTTAGCCACGGCATTGTCAAAACAAACATGACAACAGAGAGTGGTGCTATCAATCACGCAACACCTGAGACGCTTGCCAATGAAAACAAAGCATCCGCCAAAGGTGACGATGATTGCACGTTGGATGGCATTTTGGTGCGTATCGGACAGTTCGGACGCTTTCAACTCTTCAATTATGTGCTACTCTGCATACCGATGATCTTCAATGCGTTCTTCTCCATATCGTATGTGTTTACGGCGAGTACGGTGGTGCACAGGTGGGTGAGAACAGTTTTGGTAGAGAAATTAAAAATACAAAAATTAAAAATAATTTCAAATTTATCCGTCTCTGCAGATGTAACGTAACGCAGTGCGACAGCGCGTCGAGCGCTTACTACGAACCCTGGCTCAACTACACCATACCCATGAAGGGCGCTAGCTATGATCAGTGTACACGCTATGCTACAAACGGCAATTCGGAAAGTACTGCGACGCATTTCTACTCAAACCCCTCAAGTGAGTACTGCACGCCGGCGTATTTTAATCAAAGTGTTACCGAGAAATGTGGCAATGATTTGAAGTTTCGTGATGCTGAATATACGATCTCGAATGAGGTAAGAATAGCAGATCAATAAGTTTTTAGGATTCTTCTCTAAATATATAAATTATTGCAGTTTTCCATCTTTTGCTCGAGCATATGGATGCTGACTATGGTTGGTACGGTGAATAATATCGGGCAGTTTGTGGGCATACCACTGGGTGGTTTCTTTGCAGATCGGTAAGTACAAGTTTTGAAAAGACCGACTATAAGATTGGTGGTTAGATTAGATTAGAATACAGATTGAGGATTGCTCTGCGACCTAAGGTCTATTGTGTCCTCTCCAATTATCACAGTATACCATCCAACCACGTCACGTTAAGAAACCTGTGTTCCAGGGCTGAGGGACGCGATACTACCACTTTGGGAATGCAGAGCCCCAATTATCTGACCACTTTTCTTCGCGAAAGCCGGGCAGTCTCCTTGTAAGTTCTCGGTTATCTCCGCTACTAGATCACAGAATCGGCAAAGATTGGTGGTGCTCAACTACAGAATTGATTCAGCGATTCAGTTTATTGTCACTCTTAATACCATTGGAGTTGGTGCTGATGTTCCCAATTCGATAGTCGGACACAGTCAAACAACTCTTCGCATGAACTCCCCAAAAATACAATGGTTAGGAATCAACTTATCAAAGGATAAAGATGAGTAATCACGATTTAATCCTAAACCCGGAAATCCTTCCAAACCAGACAATAACGAAAACAACAATTTAATACTAATCGGCTATCCACCACTACACACCACATTAACAGGTGATTTTCCTCCACCTACTGCTACTGCAATATTGGCCGATGATAATACCCAAACAGATATCCATAAATACGATATGATTACGCGATAAGCTCAAAGGTCAAACGATTATCTATTATTATTATTTTTTTTTTTTTCAAAAAAAGTGAAAACATATTCAAACCACAAAAACAGTCAGCCAAAATTTCCATGAAACATATTTTGATTACGATTTAATCTCTGTATATATCTGTCCTTCTTTTTATCCCCTTTAGTTTCGGTCGCCGCACAATGCTCGCCATCGGCGGTTTCCTCAGCGCCATTATGGGTATACTGCGTTCGATATCCACGAACTATTACATGTTCATCGCTTTCGAATTCATCGACATGGCTGTTGGTAGCACGCTCTTTCCAACCGCCTTTCTGCTGGCCATCGAATTGGTGGGTCCAAAACGACGCGTGGCTGCCGCTACCATCATAACGATTTTCTATTCGCTGGGCGAGGCGTTGTTGGGTGTTTTGGCACAACAATTCCAAAATTGGCGTAATCTGTTGCGCGTGCTCTACACACCGGCGCTCTTACAGATACTCTTCCTCTTCATACTGCCCGAGAGTGTGCGCTGGCTGCTGAGTCAGGGTAGAGAGGAGGATGCTGCACGCTTGTTGAAACGTGCTGCGCGCATAAATAAACGTGAAATACCGGAGCATGATTTGAAAGCTTTGGTGGCGGAGAATCAAGCGAAGCTCGAACAGGCGCACGAAAGCCACTATCCAATAGTGAAAGCGTTGAAGCTGTTTCGTTGGCGTTTATTGAATTGTTGTTTCTGTTGGTTCACGCATACGCTGGTTGCATTGGGCTTGAGTCTTACCTCAGTGACGTTGGGTGGTAATAAATATACCAATTTCCAGTTGAATGGTCTGGTGCAAGTGCCCGGCTTAATTTTGCCACTACTGATTATGGATCGCATTGGGCGGCGCTATTCGCTGTGTGGCTCTATGTTGGTATGCGCGCTTTGTATGGGCGTTACAGCGGTGGTGGGCGGCGGTAAGCTTGTAGAAATGTGCTTTTAAGAGCTTTTGAAGTTAACAGTATTTTTTTTTTTAATTTTGCTGACAGATCATGAAGCCGTCGAGTTGGTGCTCTTTTTAATCGGCAAATTTGCCATAACATGCAGCTTCCAAATTTTATACTTTTTCACCTCGGAAATATTTCCCACAAATGTACGCAACAGTCTGCTGTCATTTTGCTCTATGGTGGGACGCATCGGTTCAATGTTGGCGCCACAAGCACCGCTTTTGGTATGAATTTTTGTTACATATTTTTGTGTCTTCTATATTTATTGAATTTCATCTGCTTACAGGTCAATTACTATGAGTATGCGCCGCAAATATTATTTGCAAGTTTTGCGCTAATCAGCGGTACATTAACGCTGCTCTTCCCTGAAACGACTGATAAAGTCTTGCCAACAACGCTACAAGATGCCGAACAATTGAATGATAAAAAACGCAAAAATAAGGCAAACATCGTTGAATGAGTTCGATTGTGCGCGTTGAAGTGAAGTGTTTTCTTGTTATAAACATATTTAGACAAATGTGCTTTGTAAATTTAAATTAATTTAAATGTATATTAGTGTATTATTTTGTATGTGTAGAAATGTGCCAAAGGACAGGTTAAAAATAAAAATTTGATGAAAAAAAATATATGCTGCATTGCCAACAACTGCTTATGGTCAATAAAGCATTGAAAATCAATTATTTTAGTCAATACTTAAAAAAAATTTAAAGACGAAATAAAGCAAAAATATTTTCAAAACATAATACATTATGAGTATGTACTTACACAGTCGCCTTGTGATAGATTTGTGCATCCATATTATGATTGAAATGAATAATGTATGACTTTTATCAATTTCAATGGATTTCTCTGCATTATCATTGCTTTGTATTACTTCTAGCTTCTGAATAATGTATGATTTTCACAAATTTCAATGTATTTCTCTGCATTATCTGTGCTTTGTATTACTTCTAGCGGATCTCTTAATTTAATGTTAGTTTTTTTTTTGTTAAAATGTTGATATACTTTGTTTATTATAATTGCTCGTTTTACGTTCTAGATACTTGTAAATATTTAATTTTTTCAGTAATGTTATAATTTCCTTTGGGAATGCGTGAAGATGCGTAGTTTTTATAATTTAAATTTTAGTACAACTTAATCTATCACTAGGTCCTGCTGTACGTTTTAGTACAATTTGAAAATTTTCAGTAACTACGTAATCATCCTTAAAAATTACCAACAAATTTAATTCAAACTCTAGAAAGAAGACAACATATTAAATTAATAAGTTAATACCGTTGTGTGGAGTGTGCAAATTTACCTATTTTAAAGTTCTTTGTAATTAATGTTGGACAAGTGAATAAACGCGGTAGTATCATATAGATGGGTATTTCGAGTTTCGGACAAATATTACCGTCTGCTATTTGTATAGTTTGGATTTCTGTTGCATCTTTCGAATAGCCCTCCGCACAGCCACATGTTTCCACACGCAGTAATTGCAGTTCAATTGATTTGATAGCTACTTCAGTGTGCTGGACCGTTAACTGAATATATAAAAAATACAGATATTAGTATTAAATTTTCAATATTTTGCTATACACCAACCTCGCCAGTCAACGGCCGTGTCACACAACACTCCGTCTGATCTAATTTACCGGTTATCAGAAATCGTGGTATATTTATACGTTCCTTTGCCGATTTTTGTATTGTTTCTGGGCTTATACTGAAATTCACCTCTGTTGAGGTGAGCGCTTTTGTGTCCACCGCAATTGGTTTATTTTGTATGCAAAATTGCTGTATTTTCTGCAAGGATTTGGCTAAAAAGCTACGTTTTACGTCACAACGTAACTGGTAGTTAATGTTGATAAAAACACCATGATATGTTTCATAAAGCACACGCGGTTCTTTGTTACACACTAATGGTAGCTCGAAGTGGAATTCCGAGTTTCCTGCAGCCAATTTGCCGGGCGCAGCCAATTCAAGCGTTGTGTTGAATAGTGTTATTGGTTTCACCGAATTGTAGAAAGCATCAAAAACTCCGACGTTTTTTGTGCTTAACTGTAAATTTACTACACCATCTAGCGTAAGTTGGATACCTTCATGTTTGGCTTCGGTGGTGCAATTGAAATGCACGCAACCCTTCAGTAGTTCCTGTAAAGATTTTAGTTTTTCTCTTTGATATTTGTACCTTATATATTGTTATTAAATAACTTACACCTTCATAATATATTTTATTTTCCTTATTTAAACGTATTTCGAAATTAATTGAACTCATTGTGGCAGTTTAGTTTAATTAATCAGGAAACAAACTTCTGCAAAATAATTCAACAGCTGTTTATATGAATGGGAGGCATTGTTTACGTTGGCACTCAAACTGTTTAAATAGTGCATCAGTGCAGATAATTAAAAATGCAATTAATTTATAATAAACTTCAAGATAAATTATAAAAAGAAAACATATTTTTATTTTTTTGCTTTACATTATTTTTTATATATAATAAATATGCCTATTCATACATAAATTTAGCTATTTCTTATTGTAGCAAAATAAATATAATCGATAGTTAACTTCGATTTCTTGACAACTTTCTCACATTCCAATGATATCGAAATATATCGATTTTCCAATCAACACGAATGGCCTTTGATTTTTGTTATTTTCCCAATAGTTGGAGCAAAGTGCTTTTCTGTTAAACCAGTTTAAGATTAGATTAAGATTTTTAGAAACGTATAGATTTGTTGCAACCGACATACACATATATTATGGAAAATTTGAGGAAGATATTAAAATCATACGAAAAATGGGTGGCTGCAAACCCAGAAACTGTCTGCGATGTTGAGACTACCACAAAATGGATATCGTATTTCATTGCTGGCATGTATATTTTCATTTACATATAATTTCATATTTAAACAATTCTTTTATAGGACGTATCTCGGATTCTAATGTAGTTTCCGAGCTGGTGTATACGCTATCTAATATATTGGTGCTCTATAATGACCGCATAATCGACAAATCACAACAAGGCAAATTGATCTCCGATTTGCAACCTGTGCAGCTCGAAGCGAGTACTAGTGCATTTGCGCGCAGCAACAACAAAAAGGCAAAGTATATTTACCGACTAAAGGTCATGTTGACCACATTGGAATATTGTGAAGTTTTCATCGAAATATCAGCTAAACGAATTTTTGGTAATAAAGGCAAATGGTTATTCATTGCATTTGTGCAATTTGCAAAAGCTGCAGGCCGATTCTTCATACTAAAACATTCAACAGAAAAACTTATCACAACGCCTACACTTCCGGCACTTAATCGACGTGCAATTATAAAGAAACAAAAGAATGCACTCAAAAATGGTTTAATAGTTGAAGACTCATCTGAAAGAAATGGCAATTTGAAATCAAATGTATTTGGCGAAAACAGTTCTACATTCCAATTGAAACGTTCCGGCCGTGTAATACGTAAAGTAGAAGGTGCGCCACCACTACAGTATCGCGATTTTAAATTAGCAGAGGAACAACAGCAATTAGAAAATGGCAGAAATGCGGTCGATTTTCGTTTGATACAAGCAGAATATATCTATATTGTCAAGCCATTAATACACTTAGCCACAATGGGTTTGTTTGGTGAAAAGCGTTGGAAACAATTTGTAGTCTCACTGACATTGGATTTGATCAGTATACGCATGTATCACCAGCAACGACAACAGATGAACAAAGAACAGAAACTTGAGCTATCACGCCGTTGCATCAACTTACTGTTATATTTAGTGCGTTCACCATTCTATGAACGTGTCACACAATCACGTCTAGATCGTATGCTAGGCTTTGTGGCTGACAATGTGCCGCTGATTAAAATGATTGCAGGACCATTACGTGACTATTTACCCTACTGGCAGGGTACTTATTTCTATTTATGGGCAACGTAAAGCATATATGGAGATAACAAGTTTATGAATTTATATTTTCGATACATAACTTACAAAAACCGAGTATTTACCTAAAAAATATAAATATATATATTTTATTTAGGCGTGGAAAGTATTTAGTTAGGGGACTGAGCATAAATGCTATTTTGTATAATAGTTAAGGAATAAAGCATACACTTTTGTAAAATGATCATATATTTGTTGTATTATTTAAATGTACAGTTAAACTTCGATAACACGAACTCTTGAATTGGTAATAGAAGTCTAATTTCATACAAATAACCTACCGAAATTCGGAAGTATCCCTAACTCGAAGTTTTTTTGTGGATTATGGTGATTCGAGTTAGGGAAGAAAAAATATTTCTATGTTCAGCGTGTCATTCAATCAATATCAGTAACAGTTCTAATAGCTCAAGTAAATCTTTTTCCAACATTGTTATTGTAGCGACATAAAAGGTTCCTCAAATAGTTCCCATTGTGTTGACGGGACTACTTGAAAATATTGATCATAAATATTATTGTATTTGTTATTGTAGTGGCGGAATAAAACATCTCCTCAATAATTTTGACGAATGAATGTTGCCGATTCGACAGTTCTTGGCCGAATAAAAATCCGGGTCCGTTCCGGTTAGAACCGACTGTCGTGGGAACGGTGCTGTTATTGTAGTAGCGGCAGAAAGCATTCCCCCCCAAGTAATTTTGACGAAAGTTGCCAATTTAACAGCCCTTAGGCGAATAAGGCATCGCGTCCGTTCAGCTTACGTACAACCGACTGTCGTAGGAACGGTAAATATTCTTCTTACACCCTAATGTTAAAATAAAATGCAGACTTTGTTTTGTTTTTTTTTTTTTGTTGTAAAATTATATGCTTGTATTTCTCTTATAGGTCTTTTTCCAGCGTTAGGCTTCTTTCCATTCTTATAAACATTCATTTTTACATCCGGTCTTCTGTAGTTAAGTATTTATTACATCTAGAACATTGTTTTTTTTTACTCAAAAATTGCTTAAACCTATCCAACTATTGTTCTATTTCTTGTATTTATGATTATTTTGCTTGTCTGACTCGAACTGCCTTTGTAAATCTTTAGGTGTAAATCTGCAGCCAACTCGTAATGTATGTATGTAATTTGTACAATTTCAACGATAAATTTGTATCTAATGTTATTTAGATATTAATATTAATAGTTTCTAAAATTACCAGTAAATTTTTCTTTTACATTAAGCTCACAAGGATTCTTTTCTTTTCATTTTTGGTAAAATCGTTTAGTTTGCCCATATAGTTGAACTTCTTCTTTAATAATAATAATTGTATATTCAAATGATACAAGTGACGGTTTTAACAATTTTTCTGGACTGTAGCTTACGAGCTATATATGTATGTATATATATAAGAATAATTATAAGAATTGTTTTTAACGAAAATTAATAAAACTGGATCTTATGCTCGTAATTAACTAGAACGGTTAATTAATGACTAAAATATATATTGTAAAAGCAATAGTCATATTATTAAACGCATTACACCCAAATATCAGTTAACAATAGTGAGTTGCAAATGGTTTATTAAAATTTCAAATTGAATCCCGGACCCATGGCCAATTGGCGCTGATCAATGCCTGCATTCAGTACGAAACCAGTATTCGCAGCAGTTTTCTTATTACCTGTTATAATGCCCGATATGACTTTACTATTGCTATTGGCAACACCGGCCGCACTGCTGCCGCCGCCACTACTGCCCACAATGATTTCGTCACGACCCAATTGTTTAAACTGCGAACCGCCCGAGGGTGGTTTGGGTGATGAGGCGAGCGCTTTGCGTGCACCCAATTCACTTTTCGCCGGCCAGGTAGGAAACATAGATGGATCGATTGGCAGAGGCAGCTCATTGAAGTAGTTGTGTTTTAACGCCGCTTCAGCGGTCAGTCTTTTCTTGGGATCATAGGTAAGCAGACCCTGTAGCATGTCAATGCCTAAGTCGGTGGTTTTGTCGGCGTAACGCCTACGTAAATTTGAAACTGGATAGTCGGCGAATTGGGAGTTCTGACTTAACATATTCTTAACGATCGGCAAATCCTTATAACCGGGCCAAATGCGTTCGTTCGGTGTGCCGAGCTCCTGTGGAAATAATGGAAAGAAATTATTAGTAACACAATGGTATTCATAGAGCTGTATAATATTGGCTTACCTTGAAAATTTTGTTTAGTTCATCTGTCTCCGTTTTGCCGGGAAATAGCGGCCCCATCTGTAGGAATTCGCCAAAAATGCAACCCACCGACCAGACGTCGATGGGCGTTGAATATTCCAGTGTGCCGAGCAATAGCTCCGGTGCACGATACCACAGTGTGACAACCAATGATGTGTAATTTTTCAATGGTGAACCATACTCGCGAGCCAGACCGAAATCACCCACTTTGAGAACACCCTTGTGCGAGAGCAACAAATTGGAGGTCTTCAAATCACGATGTAATATCCAATTGTCATGTAAATGGCCAACCGCACGCAATAATTGCTGCGCCAGACATTTCACCTCGCCGGGCAGGAAGAATTGTTTGCGCGCCTTCATCGTCTCCATCAACGATTTGAGGTCATGTTCCACATAGTCCATAACAATGAAAATCTTATCCATATTGGAACCAACAACTATTTCGCGCACCGTCACTATGTTTGGGTGCTGGCCTTTTAGTAAAGTATTGATTTCGCGTAACGATGTTATGGGGAAGCCTTCCTTTTCCTTCTCCATTTTTAAGCGCTTCAATGCAACTATCTCGTTGGTACGTTTATCCTTGGCGCGGTACACCACACCGTAGGTGCCCTCCTCAATGCGATTCAGGCATTGGAATTCTTCAACAGAACGACATCCCTGTATGCCCGGGAAATAGTCTGGCAGTGGTGCACCTTTGTCATCGCGTGCTGGCGAGTCGTCTCGGCTGCCACCGTCTACACGACGCTTACTACCAGCGGTAGCGGCTTCTGCCTCTGATTTATGTGCGGACTTCATGTCGCGTTCTTCTGAACGTGAGCGTGAACGTGTGCGTGACTTCGAACGGGAACGCGTACCTACAGATCGCGAACGGGAACGTGAACGCGAACGTGAGGACTCTGAACGTGAATCATAATGCGAATCTGAACGAGAACGAGTACGTGAACGCGAACGTGAATGTGTTGTGCGGTGTCGTGAAGAGTCACGTGAACCTGAATGGGAACGTGAACGTGAGTGTAGGCTCTTTCGGCGTGGTGATTGCGAACGAGAGCGTGAAACAGAACGTGAGTGGGATAGTGAATGGGCGGAATGAGAACGCGAACGTGTTAAACGTTGATCGCCATCATCTTCATCATCGTCTCCTATATGCTTTTTGCCTTTCTTCTTCTTGTGTTTCTTTGTGCGATGTTGACGCCGTGGCGATTTCGAAAGCTCACCAATAGAGAGTGGACTCTCGGGTAGTTCTATGTCATCTTCATCATCCTCATCGTCGTCATCGTCATCGTCATCCGTATTGTCGTCATTATCAACGCCATTGTTACGCATCCTGTGGTTATGATGTCTTTCCTTCCTTTTCCGCTTCGCTGCTTTGCTATGTTTGCGGTGTCGCTTGTCGTGACGTCCCTCAGCATCTTCCACCTCAGAATGGCTTTCGCTATCACTGTCACTATCACCACTGCCACTATCCGTCTCCATATCCTCGCTGTCATTATCCTCATCTTCGTCATCACTGTCTACTGCCTCGCCCTCCTCCTCTTCGTCACTACGCTCTTTTGCAGCTACAGTTTTTTTTGCGCGTTTAACCTTCACCGCCACCGCAGCTTCATCTTGTTTTTTACGTTTCATAACGTTGAGTCCAGCAGTAACCGAAGCTGCCACTGCGCTTGGACTAAGCGCATTTCTAGCACGACGTCTTGCTTCCAATTCTTCACGTGCTTTCTCTTTGCGTTTTTCCTTCTCACGTTCCACAGCTAGTATTTTCTCACGTCGCGACAATACTTCCGGATCTTCAGGCGATTTACGCTTCTCTATGCGCTCGACCCGTTCCGTCGTCACAACCGTCTCCACTTGCACCACCTCACGCTCTTTGTTGCGCCTTTTATGCTTGCGTCGTTGGCGATGCGCTTCTCCTTCTTCTGTGGTCGCGCCCTCCACTTCAGCCAACTCCGGACTGTCGAGCACCTCAATTACGGATTCTCGCACCTTTTCACGTTTCTGCCGATAACGTTCGGTACGCTCGCCATCGCTATAACGCTGCCGCTGCACTGTAGACGTTGTCTCGTAACTTTCTGTCAGCTCGATGACATCGCCGCTGCTACCTTTGACATATTTATGTCTTTTACTTAGCAGCCGCGAACGCAAATCTTGTTCGATGCTCTCCGAATCGTTCGGCGCGTCGTAGTTTGTATACTTGTGACGTTCTCGTTGTACCTCATAGTTGACATCATTGTACTCAAGATGTGAATGCTTGCCACCAACAGCGTATTGTTGCGGCTGTTGTTGGTGTCGATTGTTATAGTAGTCCAAACCGCCATGATGGTAGCCGCCGCCGCCACCGCCACCAGCGCCGCGTTCATAATAATCTTGCCTTGGACGTTGCATATGTGAATGTTGATATTGTTGATGATAAGCACCACCTCCGCCGCCGCCACTATTTCGCCGCACCTCATTGTTGTGTGGTTCATATTGCTTGGCATAACGGCGTTCGCTATTTGACATCATATCTCTGTTGATAACGTCATCACGCTCATAACCGCTACCGCGTTGATGGTAACGTAACAGTTCTTCGCGTTCCTCACCACCACGCCGATGATCTCGTCCACGCTCCATATCGCCTGGACGTGGACCTCCGCCGCGATCGTTGCGCATGTCGCGCTCTCTGCCATGCGGCTCCCGTGTGTCATAATCGCGTGGATCGCGCTCCCTTTCGCCACGCTCTCGACCACTTCCACGTTCTCGCTCGCTGCGATGTTTCTTCTCTTTGGAATGTTTTTTCTCTTTGGACGACTTGTCTTTGCGTCGGGAGCCTGTGGAGTCGCGCGAGTGCAGTACGTTCGCTTGTGGTGGTTTAATGTCCAATGAATCCGCATCTTCCTCACCGCTAATTAATTAATTAATTTTGATGAAAATATGAAATAAAATCGGTAAAACTTGGGAAGAGAATAGATATTTGTGTTTGTTTGATTGTGATTTTTTGTTTTTAATTAATTTCTAATCATAACTGTGCAATTGTATTAAATTAAGACGTTCAATTTTGCAAAGTAATAAAAATAATTATGTATGCATGTGAGTGATGAGAAATTGTTTGTGATATTTGTTAGTTATAGAAATTGATGATGTTTGCACGCTTCCTCGCATTCAACGCCTTTACCGTTTTGAAAATATGCTTTCAATGCAATTCAATTTATGTTCACTGCTTTGCGGCCGTGTTAGTGTACATACCGCTCCATGCTCGGTCGGCGCAGTCCAGTGTGCAAGTTCAATAAGCATACATTTTGGCGCTTTGCAATGACCAGTCGAAACACATTAACTCAATATTTTTTTGCGAAAGTTTATAGTTTGTAAATCTAGTATTTTTTTTTTTTGGTAACTTACATCCGTAAAAAATCAAGGAAATTTTTTTAACGCCTCGATGTCAATTTACTTTTATGGCTTGGTCTGCTTGAGATTGTTTTAAGGAGCTTGCTATATTCGTAGAGAGCAGATCAAAGTAAAAAATATTCAAGATCAAAGTGTAGTAATGATGGCTTTAGAAAATTGAAGATTGTTCTTAATTCTATATTATTACTACATAAAGGCTTACGAGCGAAATTTTACATAAAAAAACATTAAAAGCTATGCTTGAACTTTTCACGTTTTAGAAGTTCAAAAAGTATTAGAAGTTGTATCATTTTCGAAAAAATTAACACTGTTTATTGATGAGTGCGTACAATATTGAAGAAATGTACAACTATACATATATTTCTTCTTGCGAATACTAATTAAGGAAGTAAAGAAGAATTTGAACTTTGAACTTTGCAATTTTTTTAACAAGTTTTGTGTCGAAATATTTGTTAAAAAGTTGAAGTAGATACAGTCGTATGACAAAATAATATTACGTGAACATTTTTATATGTCCTTTTTTTTTCGTTTTGCATGACTTTCGAATGCTCACATAATTCGTGAGAAACACTCTAATTTTACTATTACAATGGGGGCTCTAAGCTTAGCGATCATTCGCCGATATTCTCGTACATTGTAAGACTTATAGTGAATTAGTAAATATTTACAAAACTAATTTTACTAAATTATTGCTATTTAGGTTGGATATTTAAGGGGTTGGAGTAGTCAGGATTTTCAAAAATTCATTTTTTTTTCATTTTCTTTAAATATAATATCTTAAAAATATTCTCTGAAAATTTGAAGTTGATTCGACAATTTCTTTTCGAGTTATTCGACAAATAACACAGAGCGCTCGGGCACTCCAAAACGCTCGGGTGAAAATGGGTTTTTATCAAAAATATGTTTTTTGAACTGGTGACAACTGTAACTCGAAAACTGCTGAGTAGATTTAATGAAATTTATACAGCTTTTAGAATACATAATAACTTAGGACTGATCGAAGGATTTTTTTTTCCAAAAATTTCGATTTTTTCCCCAACGAAAAGAGAAAAAATTTCCTGAGGTCGCTATTTTGTTAATTAAAAAAATTAAATTTAAATAAAAAGAAGTTAAATTTAAATAAAAAAAATAAATTTAAATTAAAAAAAAAAAATAATTTAAATTTAAAATTAAAAATTAATATATATTTATAAAGCTATTTTTTCTTATCCGATCGATTTTGAATGAATCTCCAAAGGCTTATGATAGTCTCCACAAGAACCTCCACAAGAACCTCAAACAGCTATAACTTTGGAAATTTTAATTTTTTCTTCAAATTTTCATGACTTCAAGTCAACTCAGTTTGCAATAATGCCATATTATTACTTTTGTAAAAATCATGATTTAATAGCAAAAAAATACTGAAAATTCTCATTTTTTCGTGCCTCTGACTACCCTTAACCCCTTAATAGAAGTTTAATAAGGGTTTTAAAACAATTACATGGGTTAAATTGTGGTTTAGTAATACAAAAAATTTCCGTTTAAACAACTTTCCAATAAATACTAAATTTATTAAAGGAATTTTATATTAATTTTGATATGAACTGCAATAAAATTGAATTCATTTAAATTTTTTAAATTTTCGGACATTTTTTTAACACAATATACTCTAAAAAAAATAATTCAACTTCATATATAAAATGTTAGAAATATACGCTATAGTAAGTATGAAACTCACTTCAAATATTGTCCAAAAGCGCTTTATTACATATGCTAGTATGGTTTGTTAAGGTATGACCTATATACACTTTTGATAGCTCTGACATTCACTTAATGTAAGTAAAATGACTTATTGAAGATTATAAAAAAGATATGTGTATGCACATACATAGGTACATAT
Source organism: Zeugodacus cucurbitae (assembly GCF_028554725.1). Classification (NCBI taxonomy): domain Eukaryota; kingdom Metazoa; phylum Arthropoda; class Insecta; order Diptera; family Tephritidae; genus Zeugodacus; species Zeugodacus cucurbitae. The sequence continues at coordinate 5,026,597 of NC_071669.1, forward strand.
CGGTATTTCACGCGTAACTAATATTTTGCATACTTGACGTTTTCTGCATACGTTTTAACAATAAATTGTACTGGTATACTTACATAAGCAAAGTCATCTCTCCTTAAAAATAGAGTAACATACAATAAGCACGTTGATCGTATTAAATATTTCTACTTAATATGCAGTACTTACGCACACTCACCTTGAATTCTGTTTTTTTTCATGTTTTAATTTACCTTGCGAAGCCCATTAAACAATTCAGTCAAGCAAAGTGTCCAAGTCGCACAAAAAGTAAATCGACATCAGCAGCTTTTGCCTAAGAACTCAATTTAAGTTTGGAAGAAAAATTGGAAATAGAAATATTTCTTTTGTTGTATAGAGAAAAGAAATAAATACTGAAAAATGTTGCGTTAAATGTAAATAGACTTTTTAACAAAAAATAAATTTACCAAACCAACAAGTATGTTGTTGTCCAGCTCATATTTGTCGTACTCTATGTATGTATATATTTTTGGTGTGCAGTGCGGGAGCGCAAAGCGAGAAGAGTTGGTACGACTCGTAGCCAGAGTAACAATAGTATTATCTGCCTATTCGTCTGTCACACCCACCTGCATGGACGACGTCATTACAGTTAGTAGTATGCACACACCACTCAACTAGTGGGTCTTTCAGCTTTTGCGTATTACAAGCAGGCGGTCAGCTGGCTAAACAGCACAGTATGTTACATTGTTGATATAAAATATAATTCTTTTCGCCAAAACTTCCGGCTTAACACGCAATAGAAATGTGATAAAGTGGACTTTCTTCCTGTTACAGTCGTTTCAACATCATCTTTTGTGCCTTATTGCGTTACCGACGTGCATGCGCGCGCACCATCGCTGTCTGGACGAAATACGATGTGACGCGTAGGGTATATGTATATCAAGCTGCTATGCAAACATTTCACATTTCGTTTCGACTAATGTGCACCAAACCGTTTCAATTATTTATTTTTGCACCAATATATGCGAAATTTAGAGTTCATGTTTACTTTTTTTATGATTTTTTTTAGGTATTTTGGGTGTAATTTATTTTTTAATATTCTTTTATATTTTATATTATTGTTTTTTGATTTAATGTGATTAGATGGTGGCCATCGCGCGCATCGTTCTTTGGACATGTACACACTTTTTGGCCTATTTGCAATGAAAAAACTTGAGTAAATTAAAAAGTACATAATAAAGTGATATTATGTTTAGACCTAATGGGCTGGAGAGCGGATATGTGGTAATTATTTTGGTTTAATGATTTTGTTTAGGAAAGGTACAAGGTAAGCTGAAAATGTGGGTAAGTAAGGGAGTTGTTAGGGTAGGGTTGTGATGGAATTTTTCGTATATAAAAATATTACAAAACTAAGCAATTATATGTAAATTGTATTCAATTAATGATTTTAACATAAAATAGTTAAAATCTATATTTATTATTAATATTAATATTGATTATTATAATTGCTTAATTTTGCAAACAAAGCTGCGCCATGCTATACACATTTCTTTTAATTACAAATGCAAAATTTTTATACGTGCTTTTACACTTTCAATAATTTCCTAAAAATCACAATTCAACAATCTTCAAAAAGTAATGCGTAAATAATATTCCATGGAAATTTGTTTTCAGTGCCCTTCAACCCAAAGAATCTACATGTATGACTGTGACTAAAGACACGAGTTATACACACAATGTGATTTCCCTTCTACTCTCCCCAACAATAAATACATTGATTGGGCAAACAATTTTCCATGGTTTTTCAAGACATAAAATACACACCTTAGTCCAAAATTATCATCGCCAGGACTTTGTAATTGTCCGTCTTCACTGCCAGACATAATGCAAAATCTGGTAGGTTATCAGTTAAATATAATCAGCAAAATTATATTTGCTGAAGTCTGCGAATTACTGTCGTTCTTTTGTCTCGGATTTGGTTCGTCCTTCACACGACAGAAGTGCCAATTTGCTTTGCTCAACGTTTTATTTCACAAATTCTAGTTGATTTACACCTTTTTACAACTGGATATTTATAGTAATCGGTGAAATACACACGTTAAAGTTGATTTCAGTTATTTTGGTGCAATTATATTTATTTCATTAAGTAATATCTTGATTTTTAAAGCATTACTAAAATCACACTATGCACCAATTTAGAAAATATTCTGGAGAAAAACCAGAAAAACGTTTGTCAACGTCGTGTGAAGAGAAGAAAGAAAAAATGGCGTATATCCAATGAGGCCAAGTTTGTATAGTGGAATTTCAGTGCTACCAATCAGACAGCATGTAAAACATCTGATTGTCAAAATATTTATTCTATGAAAAAGGAATTATGTGTTTATGAAGTTCACAAATAGAATGCAATTTAGTGATTTTTGAATAAATAAAATGTTTCGACATATAATAACTACTACGAATCGACAAACTGGCTTAGCCAATGTGGTCTTACGTTTACAACATATGTCTTCGCAACCTAATTCACCTGAAGAAAGTAAGAGAAGTGCCACTTTGGACCGTATAAGGGAAGAATTAATTGCTGATAAGGAGAGACTACAATGGCGAAAACCTATAGGAGAAAGACCCGGTGATTGGCATAGTAAACTAAAAGTATTTGAGAATTCTGAACAAACTTCCGATTATATCATTATGATGCAAAAACCGATTAACCTCAGTCCAAGTGCGCTAAAGGAATGGTGGCGAAAACGCAATGAACGCGTTGAAAAACATATGCAAAAGTATGTGCAGGAGCGACATGAAATATTAGGAGCTGAACTAGCCGCTGCACATTTCCTTTTATATCGTGGCGGTGCAGTTAAATTCTTACACGAACGTGGCTGGATGCGTGCAAACGACGAAGGCGAATTCAATTTGCCAAATAAATACCATCCGGCTTTTAAAATTGAGGGACTTCGATGTGACAACATGACCCTATATTATGAAGGATTGGAAAATATACGTAATTTGCAGGAATTGAAATTTCTATCATTTCATAACGTGCACACATTTGATGATTGGTGTTTAGATCGTATATCTAGTTCTGGTTTTCCTAAACTGGAAGTTTTGGATATTTCTAAAACAAGTTGTACGGTAAATGGCCTCTCGTGTTTATACCGCATACCAACCTTAAAACTATTAATTGTCAACGATCCTAAAGAATCATTGGAGTTTGAATTGGCATGCTCCATGCTAGAAGAAGTTATACCAAGTGTAAAGATTGTCGATGCGGCATCAATACATAATTTATAGTCAAAGTAATGTTATATATTTTAAATTTGATATTAAAAATTATTTAAAAAAGTAACAACATTTTCAAATTAGTTTTTATTGCTTTGTTATTATCTACTCTTTTGGTGGTTTGGATTTCATATATTCGGACTTGATATCCTCACGTTCCTCCACTGGGGGTAAGTAAGGTGCAATACCCTTTGCTCGACGGTCAGAACGCACTTTATTCTGAAAAATGTTTGCAATATATCGAAATTTTTTTAATTTTTAATTTATAAATACCCAAAAGTCTTTGCAGTTGTTGTAGTTGGCAAAATATACTTCACATTTATCCCTGTCGTAGTTGTATTTGCTGAGGCACTTATAAGACAGTTCCTGTTCACGAAGGCAGGGGTTGTCACGTTCAGCATTTGGATTTCGCGGCATTTTAATGTATAATTATTATAATAATAGCAAAAGTTATATAAATTAAAGCATATTCTTTCCCTAAGGTAATGTGTTAAATGTTTAGAATGTGTTGATGAAGGAACAGAAAATTGCGAATGTCAGAATAATAAACAGAATGTAAAGCGGCGAAACGGTGTTTCGAACAATGTTGTAAAACTTTATATTTCTCCTACTAGAAATATAAATAAAATATTTATTATGTACGTAAAAGTTATCTTATGGATGTGTTTTTTTAGTTAGTTTTTATCCGGCTTCATTTTTTAAATACAAACTAAATATGACTGTTCTGCAAATACAAACAGAATTTATACACTAATGTATATTATGTGCTTTACAACACTGTTTTCACAAATTTCTTCTTCTCTTTTTTACTGTTTCACTGTCAAAACTTCAGAATCAGCAATTGATAATTCTTGTGATAGTTGTTAATGAGTGATATATTTCATCTTTTTACCCAATGTGCTATTGAGACACATGCTCATTTCCCCAAAAACTTGCATAGTCTACAGTTGGTTTTAAAACGCGTATGGTGTGTTAAGAAGTAGTGATAAGACATCAGTTGTTTTCATTCAAAATTGTTCAATGAAAACCTTGGAGATGTGCCAATTATCAAAGCAGTTCACTAATTTTCTTCTCTAATTTTTCAGAAACTATAGTTCTATTGGTGTTAACACTGAACGTTTCGTGTGACAAGGGCGCGCATTGCGCAACTCCAAGCAAAAAGCAACAGTGACATCTGGATGGTGTGGTAATCGGTGGTGATTGTATGGAGATTGTGTGAAAGTACACGTAATTCTAAAAAAGTTAAAAGGAAATCAACAAATAAAAATAACATAACATAAAAACTATGAAGAAACGAGTTGGTTCAGACGGCAATAGTTCGGGCGATGAAAGTGGCGCTGAATCTCAAAGTGCAAGCAACAGCAATGCTGCCACCGCAAAATCCGCGAAACCACGTAACTCTTCGTCCATCTCAAAAGATAAGGGACTGGACGAATATGCGGAGACGTTTGTGATTGTAAATGAACGGCCCGTAGACGATATTTCGCTTGATTTCTTCTATAAACCGCATACAATAACGCTATTTGCAATATCTGTACTATGCATGATGTTCTTCGCCTATGTCAGGTGAGTGCTAAAACATAACAATAACAATATATATGATGTGAGAGTAATGTTAGCAATTGGTTGAACCAAAAATAAAATCACAACAAATTGTAATAAATATATGTGCGCAACTGCTACATCCTTTATTTATACATACATACACACAAAAGAAATTGTAATTCCGCCAATTGTTGTTATTGTAATGTGTTGACATTTTTTGCGATGTTTCATGCATTTGACGGTACTTGTATTTTATTTACCTTTCCTTGTGCAATAAGCAAATCAGTGCTGATGATGCAAAGTAAGTTGTTGCACAAAATATATATGTGCTCATATATATATACACACATTCACTTATTGCCTTTCTCCTATCTACTGTCAGCAGCATTTGATTGATTCTACATACACATTCAGCCGTACAGTGTTAACTCTCCATTCAATATCCCACAACAGTGTTTAGCCTATACAAGTTAGAACAAAAAGTGCTTCCGAAAAAGTAATCAAAATTAAGTGAAAAAACTCAAGTAATTTTTTTTTTTTGAAATGTCTATAAAATTATTAGCCGGTAAATTTTGACTTACATTAATTACAAACCACAGCAATTGATGGTGACAAAAAAAGTTTTGAAGCAAGCAAGAGGGGATATCAAGTAAACCAAAAAAATGCATTTGTAATGTCAAAAAATTTGCTAGTACAAAGTGTGGCGAAATCAATACAGGATATGCAACAACAATTTAATGAACAATTTCACAATCAATTAAACAAGTTCCTTCCCTATAAGTCCAAATGGATGCGTAAGTTTCTAAAAACACGCAACACATATTAGATTATTTTCTTAGAAAATGCATTACAGTGATTTCGATGCGTTAGAAATTAATTAATTGTTTCTTATTTTTTGTGCTATTGTTGCAAACAAATGAATCTTATGACAATTTCGTAATCTTGCTAAAATTTATAGTGGTATTGATTAAACAAAAACGTAGGTCTTTATAAATTTTATGCGGTTGTTGAATTTGGTGTATTTTTTTTGTTTTTTGAGAAACAATTTAATTCAGATTTGTCTTTTTTGTGATTATTTTTTTTTACTTATACATTTATTGACCACACGTGCTATCCTGTCAATTCGAAATCCGTTAAAATTCGCAGCAACGGAAGCTGGAAAAATTTGCATTGTATTTTAAATTGTGCTTTGAATAATTTTGCTGATTTTCTATGATTAAAAATTTATATTAAGTTGTTTTAATACTTAATGTTTTCAATTATTTTTATAAAATATAAAAGAATTGTAATGTTATTAATGGAAGTTTGCTTTTTACTTGTTTGTATGTTTTTTTAATTTAAAAAATCATGCGATTCATGTGTCTTACATGTTCTGTAGAACGCTACATACATTTGTATTCATTAAATCGTCAGCTTATCTGCCACTGTACATGGAATTTTATAAATGCCAGCTTTGTACAATAATGATCTATATAAGAGCAGATTGTACGTCATAAATGCGTCCGTTTTTGTAGAGGTTGCTGACCTCCAAAACACAATACATTTACTAATCTCAAAAATGTTGAGTATTTAAATGCTCGCAGCAGGCACAAACAAATAACCAAACAAAGAGATGCGGATCTTCGCTCAACTGATGAGTTTCAGTAATTCACAACTAAACATTTTTTTTAATGTTTTCCATTTGCGTTTAATTCGGCCATGTAATATTAATAGTAATTTTTTTTTTTAGTACATTAAATGAACTGGCTCGATGCCAATATTTAATTGCAGTATATATTATAATATGTATGTGCATATATACCTGTATATATTATTAATGACACGTGATTTTCCAATGATATTTACTCATTAGTTAGATATATGTGTACCTAATATAGACTTCCTGATTATATGATTTTTCTAAAGCCTAAATTACTGCCGCCTACTGAACACGAAATGCAATACAGCTGAACTTCCATAGCTCGTACTTCTATTACTGGAAGTTCTCCATAACTCCAACACTTGAATTGGCAATAGAAGTCAAATTTCATACAAATCTCCTTCCATAAATCGAAGTTTTTTAGTGGATTATGGTGATTCGAATTAGGGAAGTTCAACTGTGTATCAAAAAAATACTCAAGTATTAAAATTAATAAATAATTTATTTCAATTAATTACAGTTAAATTTTTTTTAATTAACACGAGTTGTAAGTGATACTTTATGAAAAATAGAAGTTCAATTTATTATTATCTAATTTTTGTCAACTTCATGCCAAAAATTTTAATTAAAATAAATGTTACAAATAACTTTAAAGCAGTATTAATGCTTTTGACAGTAAAAAGATAAAAAAAATCAAAAATGACGCTGTAATCAGTAATATCATTATAGTGAAGGCGATTACTCACTTCTAGCATATGAATTTTTGATGCCAAGCGCAATTGTTAATAAATATATTTCAAATATAAATCGTAAAATATAATTTGAAGTTAGCATTAAGCCTTTGTTGAGCATACAACATTATAAATTAAAAAAAACAAAACAAATATTGCACAATTCGTTGATTTGAAGTGGCCACAGCAGTTCAAAAGTCATTTCAGCTGATAAGGGCAAACTTTTTCAATACAGCAGCAATAGCAGAAAAAAACGGAACTTTCATTTGACATACAACGTACTTCGAACTCTCTCTCTCTCCACGTTAAATTATACCGACGATAGATAGAACTTTCAAACAGACTCAGAATTATAAGCTAACTCAACTGTATAAACTACAACTTGACTACTATCAACATAACATAACAACAAAAGAACTAACCACACACTCATCACAGTCTCTCACATTGTAAATTGTATCAAGTTCTTCAAAATCTAACTTTGTTTTTCCTTATTTTGCAGAAATGAAACAAATATCGAGGATAACATTTGGGCTGGTATCTTGTGTGCGGTTTTCTTCTTTCTAATCATCTCATTATTGGCGTTCCCAAATGGTCCATTCACCCGTCCACATCCGGCAGTATGGCGTATTATATTCGGCTGTTCGGTGCTGTACCTGCTAATGCTGCAGTTTTTCATGTTTCAAAATTACAAGACGATCATGAATATATTCTATTGGCTCGATCCGAAATTGGAAGATTTTCACATCAACATGGAGAAGGTTTGTGCCACATACATGGATATGAAAGCAAGCAGCAAATAAATAATCTAAATTTTTTTCGCTTTTTTCCAGGAATATGGCGCCAATTGCTCAGATCTCAGCTTTGATCGCATATACAGCACAATTGACGTATTCGCTTGGGGTCACTTTCTCGGCTGGGCTTTTAAGGCTGTGCTCATACGTCATGCGGGCATTTTATGGGCCATATCCGTTATGTGGGAAATTACCGAAATCACTTTTGCACATTTGCTGCCGAATTTCGTTGAATGTTGGTGGGATGCGCTCATCTTGGACGTGCTCATTTGCAATGGCCTCGGTATTTGGGTGGGTTTGAGAATTTGCAAAGCGCTCGAAATGCGCGAATACAAATGGGCGAGCATTAAGGATATCTCATCGACAACGGGTAAACTGAAGCGTGTTGTCTTGCAATTCACACCGGAGAGTTTCACATCCATACGATGGCTGGATCCAAAGTCAACAGCGATGCGTTTTGCGGCTGTATGCCAACTGGTTATATTTTGGCAGGTACTTTCGATTGCTTTTCCACCGATTTCGAATTTCTAGTAATACGTTCCAAATTTGCATAGGTGACTGAGCTGAATACATTCTTCCTGAAGCATATTTTCGAAATGCCACCAGATCATTATCTAGTCGTTGGACGTCTGGTATTCATTGGGCTCTTCGTAGCGCCGTCAGTGAGGTAGGCTTTCATTGTTACCAATTTCTATAAATATTTTTGACATTTTGTGTTTTTTTTTTGTATTTGCAGACAATACTACACCTACGTCACAGATACGCGTTGCAAACGTGTCGGCACACAATGTTGGGTGTATGGCGCTATTATGGCCTCAGAAGCAATACTCTGTCTGAAGAATGGCAAAGAACTGTTCGAGCGTACACAAGGCATTAATATTGTCTTGTGGCTCATTACACAAGTTATCTTATCCGTGGCCTTTGTTTACGGTTGCATGTTGTGGCATGTAAGTGTGGCGCACTACAATTGTTTCTATAAAATATGTAATTAATATATATATTTCTATATCCTCAATCTCTTTAGCGTGCTCAAGACAAATACAACAAATCAACAGAATCGCCTAGCAAAAAGAGCCATGCCAATAATTCGCCGAAGAAAGAAGAGAAAGGTAAGCGATTTATATGAATATTAATTAGCGTTACAATTGGTATTATATAATTGTATGATTTGGATTGGTATATTAAGCGTTCGATTGTTTTTTTTTTCTGTTTTTTTCATATAATTTTTCTTCGTTACTTTTAGTTGATGTTTTGTATTAAGCGCGCAATAACTAGCTTAATATACTTTCATATTTTCATTTATAAGTTTCGGCATGAATACATTTTTTTTTAATAAAATTTCCGTACCTTTAATACTAAGGGGTTTTCAAAAGGAACGCTACAAAAGTAGACCGATAGGGACAGCAAATGACGCCATATTTTCTCCGCTCTTGTGACATTTCTCTTCAGTAAGGTTTGCCATTTCATCATGTAGAGATATACGATCCAACAAGAGTCGAAATTATTAAAATTTACTACCGAAATTCGGAGTCAGTGGCTTCAACATTAAGAGCGCTACGTCCAATTTATGGACGTCATAATCGTCCTGTCAGATCAACAATTGGCGTCTAATGGAAAAATTTGAATCCACAGGCACAGTACAACATGTTCCCATGCCAGTGAGACAAAGAACTGCCCGTAATGTCGAGAATATTACTCCCGCTAACGCATCAACTGAGGAAGACCCAAATCAGTCTTTCACACGTCGTTCTCAAGCGTTAGGCATCTCTGTGACGTCTTGGTGGCGAATTTTGCGAAAAGATCTTGGCCTACATCTTTACTAGATCAAATTGCCGCTGGAACTGAAGCCGGTTGACCACCACCTCGTGGTATGTTCATCAATTGGGCTCAGCAACAACTTAAAAATCATCCGGATTTTCATTGAAAAACCGTCTTCAACGATTAGGCTCATTTCTGGTTGAATGGCTTCGTCAATAAGCAAAATATGCCTTATTGGTCAGACAGCAATACTGAGTCATCATTGTATCTCGAAAAAATTACGTTTTGGTGCGGTTTATGGGCCGGCGGATCTTCCGTGATGATCAAAACCGGCACGTTACTGTGAATGGGAATCACTACCGCTCAGTTATAACCGAATATTTTTGGCCAGAATTGAATGAGTTGATGAAGTTGGACAATATTTGGTTCCAACAGAACGGCGCCACAAGCCACACAGCGAATATCACAATCGATTTATTGAAAACGAAGTTTGGTGAACGTGTTATCTCACGAAATGGCCCAGTCAATTGGCCGCCACGGTCGTGCGATTTGACGACGTTAGACTATTTCCTGACTATTGAAAAATTTAAGCCAACAAGCCAGCGACGATTGATGAACTTCGTACGAATATCGAATGTGAAATTGCAGCAGTATTGGTCAATTTATGCTTAAAAACCGTCGAAAATTGCGTTTAGCGTCTGGACTTCTGCATGTGTGCCCGTGGTGGTCATGCAAAAGAAAACGAGTTCCATACATAATGGCATCGAATGTACTTTCGCAGGAATAAAGAATTGCATTGATATACTAACTTTTTGTAGCGCTCTTATTGAAAACCTCTTTATATAATATTATTTTCCATTGCACTCTCCACTCATTTCTATACCTTTTTAATACTATGTGTGTACTTTGTTGTATGTTAACATTAAAACTTTTCTCTTACTCACCAATTCGCCGCTTTTTGTGTCTACGTACAGTTCACAACCAAATTTTGCACCTATTAAAGTTCACCTTACATCTACTGCGCGAGCCAAGTCTTGATGAAGACGACATTAAAATAAAAATTGTATAAACATAAATATTTAATTAAATTATGAATTTATGGCGTTTACTTGCGCTAAATTTAAAAGCTTTTTTTTACGTACAAAATTCGTTTTGCTTAAGTTTGCTAAAGTTCTTAATGTTTATGCGAAGTGTGCTTCAATATTGTATATGTATGGAGAACTATAAATTAGTGTTTAAGCATTGCCATTATTTTTTTTAACACCACATTAGTTGATATTTATATTTTATATTTGTGCCTATAATTGTGATTTACACATTCTCCAGTCTTCTTTTAATTTATTTTAATTTTCTCTTATTTTCTTCTATTTTATAGGCAAGAAATCACCAAAAAAATCTCCCAAACGCAACGCACAGAAAATTGAATAAAATTTAAGAGTCAAACATAGAAAGAGACAAACTCTAAAATATAAAAAACACCAAAAACAAAATAGTTTATAAAATTCGACTACGCTTCCCTGTATGAGAAAAAATGTATGCGGTTAATACATTAGTAAAAAGATAACATGAACACAGTGTTGTTTATAAAAATAACACTAGTTTTGTAAAAAAAAAAATGGCAACAGAATTTACAAACTTAATTTGTGCGTTATTTTTTATTAGATATTATATAAAATGGGGAAGTAATAATATATAATGCACGCAAATGTATGTATGTACTGATTAAAGTAATTGTAATTTACCGAAAAGCAAGATGACAAACAGTTTGTTGCGAACAAAATAGATGCATATATCAATGAATGCTAAAGAATTGCAAAACTCTAAATTTAAAATTAATTTAAATGTAAGAAATATATATATAATGAAATATATATATATAATAAAATATATATATAATAAAATATATATATAATAAAAAAAATGAAAAATTTACAGAAATCATTAATTAGTCAGTTTTTTAATTTGTATGAGCGCCTAAAAAATAAATTTAAAATAGTTTTCATATACACATTGTATATATGAATTTTTTTAAAGAAGAACAAACCAACGTTAAAAGCAAATACGCTTTCAAATTGCAAACAAACTATACTCAAACGCAAATGCGCTTTAAAAAGACAAATTAATTATTTAAGGCAAAGTTTAAATGATAACAAAATAAATAATAAATGTTTATAATAATACAGCATGAAGTTGTATATAGATATTAGCTTATTTATGGTTTTACCAAAGGTTAAGCGAAGCAAAAGAAATGTAATTCTAATTTTTTAGTAATAATTTAAATATTGTGTGAGATGAAACTATTTGAGTTTAAAAATTATTAACATAAATACTTTTACTTTTTTTAATTTTTAAAAAATTTGTTTTTTTATATTTTTAAAAAATTTTATTTTTTTATAATTTTTTATATATATTTTTTTTTAATTAAAAAAAAATGTTATTAAAAAAATTTATTTTTTATATATTTTTTTTAATTAAAAAAAAATTAAAATTTTTTTTGTAGAATTGTTTGTAATTCTTATTTTATAATTTTTTTGTAATTTTGTAATTCTGATTTTTTTCTTTTATTTTATTTTTTATATATATATATTTTTTTTAATTAAAAATAAATTTAAAAATTTTTTTTTCTAATAATTTAAAAAATATGTCAGATGAAGCTATTTGAGTTTAAAAATTAATAACATAAATACTTGTTTATTTTTTGTATATTTTTTTAATTTTTAAAAATTTTTATTTTTTTATATTAAAAAAAAATATTTTTTTATAATTTCTTTATATATTTTTTTTATTGAAAAAAAATTTAAAATTTTTTTGTAAATCTTTTTTTTTATAATTTTCTTTTATATATATTTTTTGTAATTCTTTTTTAATTTTTTTTTGTAAGTTTGTAATTCTGATTTTTTAAAAAAACTATTTGAGTTGAAAAATTAATAACATAAATACTTGCTTATTTTTTGTATTTTTTTTTATTTAAAAAAAGTTTATTTTTTTATATTTTTAATTTTTTGTAAATCTTTTTTTTTATAATTTTCTTTTTTATTTTTTTTCGTAATTTTGTTTGTAAATCGTTTTTTATAAATTTCTTTTTTAATTTGTATATTTTTTTCTAATTTTTTTGTTTATTTTTTTATATTTAAACATTTTTTTTTTAATTTTCAATAGTTTTTTTTAATTAAAAAAAAAATTTTATTTGATATATTTTTTTTTATTTTTTTTTTAATTTAAAAACTTGTTTGTAATTATTTTTAAATTTTTTTTTCGTAATTTTGTTTGTAATTCGTTTTTTATAAATTTCTTTTTTAATTTTTATATTTATTTTTTTTTTCTAATTTTTTTGTTTATTTTTTTTTTAATATTTAAACATTTTTTTTTAATTTTCAATAGTTTTTTTTTAATTTTTAAAAAATTTAAAAAACTTGTAATTTTTTTTTATAATTTTTTTTTAATTTTTATAATTTAAAAAAAAATTTTTTTGTTTATTTTTTTTAAATATTTAAAATTTTTTTTTAAATTTGAATTTTTTTTAATATTTTAAATTTTTTATTTATTTATTTTTTTTTTGTGTTTTTGTTGGTTCAGTTAAAAAGCGTTTACTTTTCAAATACTGTACTTATTTAGCCTAAAATTGTGGTGTTGGCACATACCGAAATGCTCATAACTGCAATCCACTTATTTATTTGAGAATTTGAAAAGTAAAAGCGCGTTCTACAGTTGCTCTCTGTAGCAGATTTGAGTTGGCAAGCCATGCGAGAAGTGTTACTTTTAAGAATACTATTAAGTTAAACTTAAGGCGGCGGTAATTGTTATGGCAAAAGAATGCTATGGAGTAAAACATACAAATTACTATAGAAAATATAGAAAAACAACACAAAAGCAATGTTGCAACTAAATTTAATAAAAAAATAATAATAAAAATATAGCAAATAGGTTTGTTATATACCATATAGAGTTAGCAAAAAATTATATAAATGAGAATCTAAATATGAAAAACTATAATATGCAGCAAGGAATTCGCAAAACGAAAAACACTCAAAAATGTGTGTTAAAATAGCTAATTAATGTAAAATAATTAATGCTATTAATTTGTCACCTTTTCAAACGAAATTCCACATGCCATACACGCCACATATTTCAAATTTGTTATTTGAGTCTCGTTAATATTATACTAGCATAAGTAAACTTTCAGGTGTTAGCATAAATTCATTAGTTGATTTCATATATTATGAAATCGTAAATATATTTATACTATATAACCAAAGTTTGTCCTTAATTAAGTTTAAGCTCGTGGCAAAAGTGTTTGTACTTTTGAAAAAAAAACAGTCATAGTTAAAGTAATTGTTTCGCTTAAAAACCAAAATATACAACATTTTAACTATGAATATGCGCTTATATTGTTTTTTTTTTCGTAAAAACAACAGAAAAACATAGACAAAATATGTGTGTCATTTTGTTTGATATTTGTTAAGGCATTGATTTTCACTTGAAAATAAATAAATAAAAAATATTTTTCTTAAATGTGAGCGACTACGCTTTTTTATTATGGAAATGAAAAATAAAACACAGTTAAACTTCCCTAACTCGCATCACTCTAGTTCACAAACAAACTTCGAGTTAGAGGCAACTTCGAGTCACGGAAGGTAATTTGTATGAAATTTGATTTCCATTGCCGATTCAAGTTATGGAGAACTTCGAGTTGTGGAAGTTCAAGTTATGGAGAACTTCGAGTTGTAGAAGTTCGAGTTATGGTAGTTCAACTATATTTATTTTTACTGAATATTAAGTGGCTATACCAGTTTAACCGATGAAAAAGTAGGCGATTTTCGTGATTTTTTTTTAAGAAATTAATGGATCGAATGTTCCGAAGTTTTTTGGACATAATAAGGTATATTTTCAGCTAAATTTAGATATTTTGTTTTTACAAAAATATTGAAAAAATAACGGAGTTATGTGCTGTCTTCGGAGGCGTAAAAAAAAAACATATGATTCCGCCCTGAAACAAAAAAAAAAATCAAAAAAAGTTATTTAAGTTGAATCTATTTCCTATACAATGGCCTACGATTTTTGAAATATATCAAAAATTAAAAAAATGACAATTTTCAAGAAATAATTTTTTTTCTTTTATAACCTGCTACAAGGCGTTGCTCCAATGACGTACAACTAGACTTAAAACTAATCGATCCAAACAGGGTTAGATCTCTGAAATGGCAGCCCTTGGCCGTATAAAATCCGGGTCAACTCCGGTGGCGTAGAACCGGCTGCCTTGGGAGTCGTAGGCCATGGTATAGTAAATATATTCAAGAACACTCAGTTTAAATGTGAAGTCGATCGTTGAGTTATGATGTCAGCAATTTTGAGAAATGTCGTTTCGAGAATAACGCGTTTCAAGTTTCGGCCATAGAGCAGTTTAGTTGCACTTTAGAACCCTGTCATTAAAAAACTATTCAAGATACGACCTTACCGCTTTCACAGGATATTTTTGAGAGTATAAACTTAGAATAAGCAAAAAAAAAATCGATTTTTGGAAAGTGACACACTAGTATAGCCCCTTAAGGCAGTAGTCTGCTTTAGAAGCCGAAAAAAAGCGTTTTTTTAGCAATATTTTTTGAAAGGGAAGGAAATGATTGCGGTAAACGGAATTTTAAGACGATAGTGTACTATATTTAAGGCTTAAAAAACAATATTTATTATTGAAAAATATGGAAATGTTTCAAAGTTGTAAGTATTTTTCTGGAGCGCCTGGAGTCTGCACTTGTAAATCGGTGCCTGTGATGGAAGTCGTGCGATGCATCTGAAACAGCCGAACCAATTTTTTTTTAATTTTTATAAGTTTCTTTTCTTTATGAACTAAAAAAATACCGAAGAAATTATACAATTCCAAATTTTTTCGAAGTTTGAAAAAAAAATTCACTTTTTTAAGAAAAATAATTGACTTTAAGTTGCAAAACAAGTAGTTTAAATAATACTTTTGTCCAATTTTTTTAGTTCAAATAGAAGATAATTTAATACTGAAGCTAGATCACTTTGGTTTTTTTTCGATCGGACATATATTGTTTTTGCTATCGCCGGCACCGTTTTCTAACACTTGTGAAAATGAAAATTCGAGAAAACGCGCTTTAAAGTTTTCGGAGAGCATTCGCACCTACTCGACGCTCGGCCACTAAAACTGCTCTAGCTTCGAAAATATGTCGAATTGGCCTCTGGAATTTTTAAAAGACATATTCTTGGATAGTTTTGGAAGAGATTTAAAACAAAACAAAAAAATCGATTTTTTGAAGCCTGTAAAGCAGACTACTTGCCTTAACTGTAACAAAAAGGTGGGTTCAATGCTTTACTACTTCATATACATACATATAAAAACATAAATTTTTTCACATTTTAGTTTTAGGTTTTTTATTATAATTAATACAATTAGATTTATCAAAAATATACATAAATATATATGAATAAAGCATTTTGTAAATATCAGTGTAGGTTTTATAAAGTTTAGTTTAGTTTAGCTTAAAATTATGCCAATTGTCATAATGAGTCATATATGTATTTATATTTTAAACAGTTGATATTATTTTATGAGACAAGTGTAGATATAATATTTTTTAAATTTTTATTTACTGTGTGTAAACTAATTAAGTTACACTTGCCGTTTATAGCATTGTTTAGGTTGTAATACATGATACATATATACATAATAGTCACACATGTCACATATATACATGTATTTAAACCGACTTATTGATTATATATTTAAACTTTGTTTTTTTTTATTAAATTTTTTGTAAAATTTTAAATTACACTGAAAAGTTTTCAGTAAACTATGTATGTTGATAATAAGCCAAGTCACGTACAGCAGGTAAATACTGTTTCACAAAATTTAGGTTTTGCTACGCTTACTTATTATAGATTTTCATTATGATTACGAAAAATATATTACCGTTATGGATGTATGCATATTTGTAGCTAAACACCATGTATGTAATGTGTGCATTTAACTATTTACGACATAATAAAAAAACGTAAACATTATATGAGGTGTAAATGCTGAATGGCTAAAGGTATATATTTTTTATCAATTGAACTGAATACTTCTGCAATATTAAATTAATTATTAAATAATGAAGAAACCGCTATGTACTAGCAAATTATATGTAGGTAATAATAGCTACTTGCTGTCTTTGCACCAAAACAGAAATCATAACTTTTGAATAATCTGCTGCTTATACATCAAGGCAAGCAGAAACGGTTTTCTTTACGGCATCACGAGCATATGGTATGTAGGACAGGGAATACCAGGTCATGGCTAATGATTGTATGATGATAAAAATCAAAGTCAGTCCGGCTTTATGAAGCTGCGTTGTTGTTCAAAAAAAGGAAAAAGAAAAATATAATACAAATAAAACCATTTCAAATAAATAATTAAAAGAAAAATATGAATATACCACAACAGCAGCGATAAAGGTCATGACAATGGACACAAGTACTATGGAAGTGGCTATTAAGCGCGTGGATGAGAACATTTTTTTAATCTGATTAACTGGGCCCATAAGAAAGCAAGTACTGTAATAAAAATGTTGTGATTAAGCATCATATATGTGCAAGTCAAATTGCATTTAGAGCGTAAATGTTTTGTGGATTACATACCTAGCCATTGATATTACATTACCGAGCGTATAAAAGACCGCAAACACTACAATACCTCTGTGCAGAAATAGGGCCAGCGAACCGAGAAACGACAGTAAGATGCCAACTACGAAGCAAATGCAAAAGCCTTTGATGCGTGTCGACCAGCTAAGCGTTGACATCTCATTAATCTGCATTGAAACGAATATTTCATTGATTAGAATGAGATAAGAACAATAAAATAGATTCAAACACTGTTTCTATAAATACGTCAAACAAACAACGCCCACCATATTGCTCCTGGGACTTAAATTTGTCATGTTCTTCGTAAAAACAATTAACTATGACGTTAGCTCCTCTTCCTACTAAACTTGCGCACACTTGTTGAGTCAACAGCTGCTATTGCAACAGGCAGTTCGCAGTAACTTTTCAATATTAATATTACACTAAAATAGTTATGGCCCTTCACCAGCTATTTTATTTTTTTTATTGTATTAGCTAAGTTTAGATTTATAAACTAAAATATTTATATTTACATAGCGTATGATACCTTACCTGTGTGATTATGCTACTCTCCTCCTCCGGTGTGGAATCATTTCCGTTAAGCACTCGTCGTAATTTATCCATTTTATTTGTAATTATTTAACAATTATTACGTATTTATTTCTAAATAGAATATCGGTAAAACGCAAAAGGGCCAACACGTAAAATTAAAAAACAAAACCGAATATAAAATTACAACAAAACGAAATGAAATTACGGAGGAGCAACAATCGCTTCTGATTGGAATGTCACTTGACACATGTAGATACACACACACATATATTTATTTTTGAAATGTCATAATACTAGTGTTGCTGATGACTTCGTTTTTTTTATAACTTTTATATTTTTAATATAAATAAATTATATTTTTGATTAAGTAATTTATATTTGTACTGTATAATTTTTTTAAATTTCAGCTTAATTATGGAGTAATGAGTCAAACTAAATGATAAATTATTAACAATCTACTTTACAACACTACAATAGATGTGATGCAATTACACCAAATGCAGTCCCAGTCATATGCGCACATGTCCTTCAAACGTCAAAATCAGCTGTTAATTGTTTTGATAAAATAGAAAAATGTTAATTTTAAGAAATTTACGTTTTATAACAAAGGTTGCAAAAACTGATGTCAGTATTTTAAATTGTGCGCCACTAATTATTAGGGAGTTACGTAGTCAATCAAGACAACGTCCTGACATACAGGTTTCCAAAGAAGAAGATGAACAGACTACTAAACCACCGGCACAAGTAGCACAAGCTGAAAAACATGCACAAATCGGCATTACGGAGGCGGTACATAAATATTTAAAAGATGAACTAAGACAGATTGAAAATGTGCAGTCGGAGGATGCTAGTACCAGCATTAGCAATGCCACCCACAAAGAAAATAAATCTGTTAGCGGCGTGGACGCTGATAATTCATTGGCCATTGGCGAGGCTAAGAAAGATTATGTGCCGACTTTCAATTTAGCAGCTTACGTAAATAAATCGCCTACGTTACAGCAATTTATACAACTTGGCGTAGATTTGCATAGCATCGAAAGACGTAAAGGTTTGGCGAAATTTGTGTTGGGTTTAGATTTTGAAAAGGATGTGAAACCACATCTGTACTTTCTACAAGATCAAGGCGTATCACCAGATGTATTCGGTGAATTCATAACAAAAAACCCGCTATTTTTCAAAATAGATTTAGATGATTTGCAAACGCGCGTTAACTATTTGGAATCGAAAAATTTTTTACCTGAACAAAGACTACGTATATTTACGCGTAACCCCTTCTGGCTGATGTTCTCTACGCGACGCATCGACCAACGTCTAGGTTATTTCCAAAAGGAATTTCGTTTAAACGGCGACGATGTGCGATTTTTGTCATCGAAACAACCACGTCTGATAACTTACAGTATGGAACATATACGCAAATCGACATTTTGTATACGCGAAGAGATGGGCTTCGATGAGGACGAACTTAAATGCTTGCTATTGAACAAGCCACGTTTATGGATGATGAGTGAGTTGTTTGCTGCTGATTTCCATTAGTTATACTTGCTATTGTATAATTTTTCACCTATTGTATAATTTTTCAGATTCTGATCTGCTCATTGAACGTTTCGCGTATGCTCACGAAACTATGCAGCTTTCACATGATATGTTAATACAATTCCCTGAAGTACTTTCATCGCGCGAATTCCGTTTGCGGCAACGTCACGAGTTTCTTGTTACACTTGGGCGCGCACAATATGATCCGGAGAAGGATTTATACGTATCGCCAAGAGATTTGGTCAGTGGTAACGACTATCATTTTGTGCGAAATGTCGCTAAGAGTGATCTGGAGACTTATGAACTTTTCCTTAAGACGCGTTAGTAATTAAAGCATAGATTTGTAATTTAATTTTTAATAAAATTAATGAGAGAGTAAATGTTAGTGCAATTAGTTTAGAAAAAAAAAAATAAATAAATAAAATAAAAAATATTAAAAAAAAATAAAATAAATAAAAAAAAATAAAATAAATTAAAAAAAAAAAATAAAATAAAATTAAAAAAAAAAAAATAAAATAAAATTAAAAAAAAAAAATAAAATTAAAAAAATTTAAGAAAAAATAAATAAATTAAAAAAATAAAAAAAAATTAAATAAACTGTTTAATACTATTTGGTTTGTTTTTGTGTGTAAGCATATCTACTGTATTATTTAGCAGTTTTTAAGCAGAAAATTTAAAAAAAATGGTTAACAAAATAGTTGCGAACAATTGAAAACGCAAATAAATTTCCATTATTCTAAATATTATTTAGCCATTTTTATTGCATTTTTTTTACAGTTTTCCATTTGTCGTTTCTTTATTATATCAAAAATGTCTATAATATATTTAATAATATAATTATGCATATACATAGGTATGTAAATATATAAATATATGTATGTATATATTAGTTATATGTACGAATTTTATGTATGTATATAGGGAAAGGAGTTTTTTTATATTTTTTTTAATTTCGTATTTTTTTTTATTAAATTCAATTGCATTTGTTTTAATTTTAAAAATAAAATTACAAACGTTTTTCTTGTATTCTGGATAGATATATATATATATATATAATATAGTTTATATGTATTCAAAAGGACATTGAGGTTATGACCACAAGCCATACTTGCACTAAAAGCTACAAAAAACAAACGCGTTCTGGTGGTACTGGTAAACTCGACTCAAGCGAGTACCAAACATACAAATATATATAAATACAAAACATATACGATTTTAATGAATTTTAATTGTTAAAATAATTAAAAAAATTAAGTCTACATATAAACCAGCGAGCGAGAGATAAAGTAAAAGGAGCAACATATATTGGGAGCGTACAAAATGAAAAAAAAAAAAATATATATATATATATATTTTTGGGGTTCCAAACATTTTGTGAGCATACAAAATGAAAAAAAAAAAATATTTTTGTGTTTCCAAAATTTTTTTTAAATTTTTTTTCAACTACATTTGGTTAAAAAATATTAAAAACCGTTTTTGTAAGTTAAGAAATTCTTTCAAATATGCATATAATATTTATGTTTCACATTTATTTTTTGTATGTATTTTTACTACTAAAATATGCTACAAACTAATTGCTAGTGCATTTCCTTTGTTACACACACATTGTTTTGTTTTCGCAGCGTAAAATCATTAAAATAGTTTAGTTAGATATATATATATATATATATATTTAATAATAAATGTTGTAAAAAAATTGCAAATACAAAGCACTTTCGTAAGAATAATAAATCGCATTTTAAGTTTGAAAAATTCGGGATAATATATATGTATGTATGTAATAATAAAAGACCTGAGCCCACACTTGTGTCGCACGTTTCGTTCAGTTAGTACATTTTTAAATAGGTTTGTTTGTATGTATATCAATTTTTGTATTATTTTGAAATACATAGTTCTACGCCGCATGTGTGATTTGTAAAATACTTTTGTAAGAGCTTATTTGCAAAACAAACCAACTGTTCTGCTGACAAACAAAAGACAAGCAATTAAATGAAATCACACAGCGTTAATTTTGCTAGTATCTTCGAACGTACACATACATATGTATGCGTGTGTGTGTGTGTAATTACAATACAATTTCTTTTCAATTCAAAACATTGCAATATAAAATGTAATTCGCGCTTTCATCATCAACAACTGCAATGATTATCATAGCTTCCCCACACACACCTCACATGTATGTATGCAGAACACATTAGTATGTATGTGTGTGTATGCAAATTGTTTTTTATGGTATACACAAATAAAAATTAACGGTATTAAAAATTATTTGCTTATCTTCTTGATACCGTGTCAAATGTGCATTTTTTTAATCGTACGCTTTGCTATAAATAACTTCACCGCCTTTTTAATTCCGCTTTATTGTTTTGTTGGTATGAAAATATGTTTTGTTTATTGTTGTTTATTCCTTTTTATGCATTATCTTCATTGTCTGTTAGCTCCCTCCCTAACAATTTTCAATTACATCGCGTATTTTGTTTAAATCTTCAATTTCATATTTATTACAAATATTTAAATGTTGCTTTTGTATCATTTTTTTCGCTCCTCTTTAGCTTTTGCTTTACGCTCCGTTTAAAATTATAAAATTAGTATAATATGTATGTATATAGATCACTTTTCTTTAACATTCAGTTCAGTCAATGACGACACGGGTCAAGAGTATGCCACGTTTGCTGAGCCATAAGCTGTAAAAAAAAACAAAAATCATAATTAATTATAATATTTCCACTAAATAATATATAACAAAAAAAAAAAAAAAAAAAAAAAAAAAAAAAACATGTCTGCTTACCCAAGTCCAGCGCCCAATAGCAAGGATAGTACATTCGACAGTATGAGCGAGTATAGTATTTCTCTGGAGAAGAGCGAATTCTTGCCTACACGTGTCAAACGTATGGAATAACCAGAGCTCTTCTTCTTTTGTGGATGTTCAAACTTCCAATCTCTAAAAATTTAAAGAAAAAAGAATTAAAATTTATATTTTTAATTTTAAAATTAATATTATCACGCATACTTTGGTGGTTGTTGATCCGGTCGACTATTCCATTCATCCAGCCAATCGGTGTCTTTGTGACTATCGCCATCCTGAAACGTGTAAACATACATGCAAAATGAAGATACTACTTTCATAACTTATAACCAGTGTCACAAACCTTGCTCCAATAATTTATGTAGACATTTTTGAGTTCCTCGTCAGGTGTGAGTTCGGTGTTTGGACTGTTTGGTGGTGATTTCGGGCTGCAAAGTAGTTAAATATTGTTTTTTTAAAACAAAAGAAGTTAAAATTATTTATGCTAAGCACATACCTATCCCTGGGTGTATCACGTCGCGAGCTGGCTAGGGAGACAACACGACTGGATTGATTTGATTCGCGTTGCGCCTCGCGCAGCAAACGTAAATATTCTTCGCCACTTGCGAAAGGCAATGGTGTGATTCTATCGGGACTCTTCACGCCAGCCATTGTAGCGGCACTGCTCAGCTCAATCCAAGATTCTGAAAATAGGATTTAAAAAAAAAATGGGAAAAAAATAAAATTTAATTTTTAAACAAATTCTATTATAATACAATGAAATAGTTAGAATACTTTTCCAAAAACAGCTTTTGTGGTTAATGCGCACAAATTCAATGCGAATTTAACAACAAAAACACAAAATAGTGAAATTGCAGCAAACAAAGAAACTGCAGACAAGTAAATAGGAAAAACTCAAAAACACTGCGAGTGCAAGTGTGCGCTTTGTGTGGATTTCAACGAAAACAGTTACACGATATATATAGCCAGCTGCACCGCAATAAATTCACTGCCAGACTGACTGTATCTGTCTGTTGCCTGCTGACTGACGCTCCAATGAAGACACTCTTTCCCCAACAGCAGGCGCGCTTATCGTAACGACTCAAGACTGCTCGCATATACAATCACAATAAAATTGTTTTTGTTTGCTTCATAAATAACAAAGAGAATTAACAACAGCTGACCGACGACCAACAAACAAACAGGATGACTAACTTATATTCACGCAGGTACACAAATTGACGTGGAGGTAGTGGTTCATCAACAGCAACAAAGGTGGTAAAAAATATTGAAAGCAAACTGCAAAGTAGTAGCACTTGCACATAGAGAAAAATATGTAAATATATGTAGATATGTATGTATTATAGTAAACAATAAAATATATGCATTTGAAATAATACAATCGTACTCAGCAAATACATATACTCATTTGCTCAAATAAATGAGTATAAATGTTTGAAAATCACTCATATTGAAAAATAAAAGACGCAATTGCATATAAATGAATGGTATTAAATATCTGCAAACATACATACATACATACATTCATTGTATCTATAGAAAACGTAAACAAACGCGAGCTTTTATCGACTTGCAATGTGCGCGATACGAACGTACTATAAATTTATAATAATGCCAAGAATTTAATTCATGAAAAGAGAAACAAGGAAAAAGCGAAAAATTTGCACCAGTAAGATAGTAAATATTTATAGCAATGAAGAGAGTATTTATAAAATTACGAAACTAAATACTACAATATTATTATATATATTATTAATTAATTTAATTATTATAAATTGGGAAACCTACGAAACCTATTTCTGTCAATAGAATATGCCGCATTAAATCCATATGTATGTAAGTGGCGTCTAAAATTTGGAATCTTCCTTGGTCTTGGTCTAATAACACCCAAGCACATACGAACTCGACAACCATGAAGGGGTTATTGGTAGTCAGGATTTTCAAAATATTATTATTATTTTTTTTTTTTTTGAAATTTCGTTAAGTATAATACGTAATTGCACATATCCTTAAGGGGTTAACGGTAGTCAGGATTTTCAAGAAATCATTTTTTTTTTGTTTTTGCATTTTCGTTAAGTATAATATCTTAAAATATTCTCTGAAAATTTGAAGTTGATCCGATAATTACTTTTCGAGTTATACGACAAATAACAAAGAGCGCTCGGGCACTCCAAAACGGCCGATGAAAATGCGTTTTTCTCAAAACTAGGTTTATTGTACCGGTGACAACTGTAACTCGAAAACAGCTCAGTAGATTATAATGAAAGTTATACTGCTTTTAGAATACATAATAAACTCAGGCCTGACAAAGGATTTTTTTTATTTTTTAATTTCTATTTTTTTAGAAAATCTAGAAAAAATTTCGTGATGCCGCCATTTTGTTAATATTTGAAAAAAAGCTTCGATCGGACCCAGGACTATCTATTTATAAAACTATTATTTTTTATTCGATTGATTTTAGACGAATCTTTAGGACTTATGATAGTCACCGCAAGGGCCTTATTTGAAACTATGTCAACACAAACAGCTATAACTCTGGAAATATAATTTTTTTTAATTAATAAAATAATGCCACATTATTACCTTTGTAAAATAAAACATGATTTAATAGCAAAAAAAATTACTGAAAATTATAATTTTTCGGGCCTCTGACTACCCCTAACCGCTTAAGGTGCAAAAATCAATTTCATACGCATGTGTAAACACAGATCAGCTGATATTCTAGACTAAGAACTACTAGTTTAATTATATACATACATAAATATATATAAAGTAGCTAAGGAACTGTCAATAGCGAAGTAATGCCAGAGAAACAGTAAACAAACAATAATTTTGCATGAAAATATATACAAATGCAATAACAAATACAACTTTTGATTATACAGAAGTGAATGATAACTGCAAATATGTTAAACAAACAAACAATAAAGATTAGCAAATAAAATCGGAAATTAAGTTGAGTAAAATAGGTGTGTATAGTGGTACAAAAGTACAAAAATGTTAAATAAAATAACATATTGTGGTCAAAAACCTCAAAAAGCTATATACATGCATACAAACGTATTAATAAAGGAGACAGACACATAATGGCTCCTGTCTCCGGTTGTCATTAAATAAAAATTTCAATGTCGATTATCAGTGAACAAGCCAAAGGAGTCACATACATAGGTAATCAGACAATAAAGGCTTGCGGAGACAGGCGAAACAGTTGGCGACGTTGGGCATTAGTGTTGCTGTCTAACGCAGCGGAAACCGTCTTACTTTACACACTTTCTATTGCAATCAAGACAGAGCTAATCACATTATTGTCTGTATGAAACCAAGGACACTGAACGAAGCGCAGCTAAATGTTGATGACATTACTCTCATTGTATAAGCGTAAAGAAAACCATAAATAATCGATTTTAGTTGTAAGGTGGCACTCCTCACTACAATTGAAAATTTATTTTAATTTGCAATAAAAATAAAAATAAATAAATAAATGAACACTCCTTTACACACCCTAACAATAAGTTAGCAGTTGCAGTAAAATATATATTTTGCTTCCCAAAAACAATCTCACATATTGATGATGCCACTTTTCGAGCAAAAAAATGGTTCCATAAATCAATGATGACTTCAATAATTCATAATTTCAATAATTTTGAAAGAATTTGAATTCATTAGAAATGCAGTAGCCAACAATCTTTATAATCTTTTTAACCCCGTGCAAATACTTTAAATCACACCTTAAATGGGTTAAGCCCCGGCCAGCGAAAGATATAATACACGCTGATTCATTGTTATCAAACGCAACTGCGTAGGTAGCTTTGATTTGAATTTCAACGTTTCAGCTTTATTGTATGCAATTATACTTTAGTAGATAAGTGGTGCACATGTTTTCGCTGCAAACTGATATACGCTTTGTAAATAAATAACAATTACGCTTTCCACACCTGACTGTATACGCGAATTGTTGGGTGCAATTTCGTATCAGCTGACGCTGGCAGTCGTGTTAATTTAGTTATATATTTTACTTAAATGTATTTTTTGCACTGTTATGACGCTTGGCGATAACGACGATAACAAGTTTAATGACCACTAAATAAGTGCGAATCAAGTGAAGGGCAATGTTTAAAAAAAAAGAGGTTATGGAAAGTAAGATAAAAAAGAAAGTGAAGCGTACTAGTATAAAATTTACGCAGAAAACGAACTTAACAGTTTTGAACAGTATTCTGCGGGAGTGTTATGCCTTTTGAAGAACTCGCGAACACATTTCTTATTTAAAACACATATGATATATATGTATTTCAAATATTGAATAACAAGTTGTTAGCAATAGCATCGAACAATTGACAATAAAAGCTAGTTTTCATGCAATAAAAAAAAGTGTCATAAAATATGTCATAGTGTAAACTAGTCGTTATTGCTTTTGCGACAAACTAATATTACCAAGTTTGTAAGCAAGCTAATTAATTAACCTGATTTATGGTAGTGATTAAGAGTTGATGAATATGTCTCTATGACTAATAAGAATTCAAATGTATATCAAATGAAATTTTATAATGCTTAGATCACACTGTAATGGTTATTTGAATTTTTTCTTTTGTTGAAAATGTTAGACTAAAGTTGGTTTTAATTTAAAAATATTTGCAATTTAGCTGAATTAGCTGTTTTTACATTAATCGTAAAAAAAATAAGTAAATAATATTTCAAAATAAAGTAGAGATTTAAAGTAATTTTTTTCTTAAATAATTTGTACAACAAATTTAAATTAAGAGGTTAGATGTAGTCAGAGACAACAAAAAATTAGAATTTTCGGTATTTTTTTTGCAATTAAATCATGTTATTTTACAAAAGTATTACAAAGGCATTATAACACAATGTTTTGACTTGAGGTCACGAAAATTTGAAAAAAAAAAATTATAATTTCCAAAGTTATATGTAGCTGTTTGTGTTGAGCCAGTTTCAGAAAAAGGTTCTATCATAAGTCCTTGTAGATTCATCTAAAATCAATCGGATAAGAAAATTTAATTTTATAAATAGATAATCCTGGGATAATCGACAGTTAATTGGGCTTGAACATAAAAATTTTTGGTAAAAAAAGCTTCCATCCGGCCCAGGATAATTGCTGTATAAATTTGATTAAAATCTACTAAGCGGTTTTCGAGTTACAGTTATAACCAGTACAAAAAAACATAGTTTTGAGAAAAACGCGTTTAAAGTTTCACACTAGTGTGTTGAAGTGTTGAAGTGTCTTTGTTATTTGTCGAATAACTCCGAAAAAAATTAACGGATTAACTTAAAATGTCCAGAGAATATATTTAAGATATTAACCTTAACGGAAATTAAAAATAATATACTTTTATTTTAAAAATAATATTTTTTTTTTAATTATGACTACCCCAACCCCTTAACATATTTAATATTAAATTTTCATTGTAAATTATATTCGCCGTAATGTGGTAATGTGCAGCAAAATCGCAAAATACTGTTTAAGAAACAAGTAACACAAGAAAAACAAGGTGGGCGAGTAAAACTACATATCAATTAATATTTCTATAGCTTTTTACATACGAATGATTTTGAAAAGCTTAATAGCAAAACAGTCGTTGGTCGACTGTATAAGCGATCGTGGCGTCAAGGACAACAACTGCGCTTAAGAGCAAAAAAAAGTCGCCAATAATAGGATGCATTTCCATACATATGTACATATGTGCATAAATACAACCTTTAGTTTTACAGAATGTCACGCTAATTGCGCATGCACAAAAGCTGCGTTGACAAGCTACAGGGCTACAGCACACTGGC
This sequence comes from Zeugodacus cucurbitae, assembly GCF_028554725.1. NCBI lineage: Eukaryota > Metazoa > Arthropoda > Insecta > Diptera > Tephritidae > Zeugodacus > Zeugodacus cucurbitae. Next base: position 5,054,599 of record NC_071669.1, read on the forward strand.
GTGGTCGTCCCATACAGTTGGCAATAAAACAGCAGTCTTTATCTACATACGTTTCGCGCGGTTGCAAATGGCAAAAACACAATAGTTAAAGCAATTTTTTGCTTCCGAAGTGTGTGCGAATGTTTACTCCGTACCCACAGAGTGCATAAAACAAAATCACTTCCATTAAGTTAAACAACTACTAGTAATGCATATCATTTACTGTACCATATATGTACATATGTGGAGTATATTTTAAATACAAGCCTCCATATATATCGCCTGTGTATTGTTATCTCAAGTGTTGTTTTGTACGGCGTGAGCCAAGAGTGCAGTAACTTTTGCACAAAACTCAATGCCACACAAAAGCACGGCGATCACCCCGGCGATCCAGCACACAACACAATTCATTTGCCAGACAACGATGCACCCGCTGAACACAAGAATCTACTTTATACGAGCATTTATGTACTCATGTCTTTCCCCCGGCATTCAGTCAATTAAATGTAGACCCAAATCGCTGCTTTGTTGGCGCTGATGCTTTGTGCGTGTCCGGTATTTTTAGTTGTGCTATTTTCCAGTGCATTTATTTTAAGCATTTAGCGCAGTTTTATAAATTTAGCATTTAAATGTTTGCCATTTTAAATTGAAATTTATTTACGTATGACACAATGCAACGTGCGTTATGGGTCAGCGGATGTCACAAGTTAAGCTTAGACCACACTTTGTTGCCTACATTGAGAAGAATGTGCGTTGCCATATTTATTGCAAACTTAATTTTATAACAAGAATAAACTTGAACTTCGGCTGTACCGAAGCTAATATACCCTTCACAGGTGCATTTCTTTTAGTAACTATGTGTTTAAGCAAATCTAAAGACGTAAGAAAAAGTAAGTAAAAAAAGAAAAGTTTTCCATACAAGCCATTGATACCGATCGATCAGTTTGTATGGCAGCTATATGCTATAGTGAACCGATCTGAACAATTTTTTCGGAGATTAAATTTCACCAAATTTCGTGAAGATATGTAGTAAAATGCGGAAGTTTTCCATACAAGCCATTGATTCCGATCGTTCAGTTTGTATGGCAGCTATATGATACAGTGGTCCGATATCGGCAGTTCTGTCAAATGAGAAGCTTCTTGAAGAGAAAATAACATCTACAAAATTTCAAAACGATATCTTAAAAACTGAAGGACTAGTTCGTATATATACAGACAGACGGATATGGCAAAATCGACTCAGTTCAACATACTGATCATTTATATATATACTTTATAGAGCCTCCGACGCTTCCTTCTGGGTGTTACAAACTTCGTGACAAACCCTGTTTAGGGTATAATAAGCAAGTCTTGCAATAGAATTTACATGATTTCGCTCAGTGTTGCTTGTAGCTACCACTATGTATTTGAAAAAATGTGCTTGGAAATATTTTGGAATATAAAATGGTAAATAAGTACCTCACGATACTGTATTTGACATTTCGCAAACATAACCTTATTTTTTTAAAGTAATTTATTTATTTATTTACACTCTGTTTGGGTTGTTAAACGAAACTTTGGTGAATTCTATAAACTCTCCTAACGGACAGACATTTTTCTTATGGTATTTTGTATGTAATAACCGTAATAGCTCTTATAAAATAGTTTAGTATGACTAACTAGCTAGCTTTATTCGCGTCTTGCATCAGCTACAACATTCTAAAAATACCTTAGCTATTAGCATCAATAGCTATTGTAAGTAATTATTTCACAGCACTGTGTATATAACGGATATAAATGTCGGCGTGAATTGCAAATAATTACCTTATAATTTTAATTATAGCAATAAATAGCGAAGCGAAATGAAAAATGCGCTATCTCACATATACTCGCTGCTCCAGCGCTGAAATCTCGACACGAGGCGCTCAAACCATTACATACTCGAAAACGACTAGTACTGAAGTCATGCTGACATATTTTAAAACAGTGTGCCTTTAAACGTTTCATACATACTAATATTGATTGAAGGGTTTGCAATGGGTGAAGTACAGCAACTAAGCGTAATCAAAATACATACATATGTATGCACGTGGGTCTATGTACGAGTATTAATAATATGAAACGCGCAAAAATACAAAACAATAAAAAGAGGAATGTATGTGAATGTAAACAAAAATGGCATCAAAGGCCTGGGAGCGCTAGCTGATTGACAAGCCGCTTGATAGACATGCTGTCACGCCATTGCCGATCCATATGTAGTGCAAAACCGGCGAGCTTACGCCTCAATGTGTATGTATGGATGTACTACGAGTATGTGGTGGCAGCGCTTAACAGCTTACTGACATATGGATGTACTCATGCGTACATATGTACATACATCGGTTTGTTTAATCTCACAGTCTTGTCTTCTATTACATTAGCTCCATCATTATGGCTTTCGACTATGGCAACTACTTACGCGGCTAGTGTGAAAAATATGGTATGTCTGCAGCCCCCCTATTTGGAAAGTTGCAATGCGTTGGAGTGTGGGACAGATGTTGGCGCACAATAATCACATTGGACGCCATGAAAACCATGGGCAGACATACACTTGAGACATTATAGAAATTAATGAGAAACGGGTGTGTTATAGGACGCTACAAAAGTAGACCGATAGGGATAGTTAATGACGCCATATTTTTACCCGCTCTTTTGACATTTCTCTTCAGTAAAATTTGCCATTTCATCATGAAAAAATATACCATCCAACGACGAGTCGAAATTATTAAAATTTATTACCGAAATTCGGAGGTGGCCTCAACTTTAACTCATTTCTGCCTAAATGGCTGCGTCAATAAGCAAAATATGCGTATTGGTCAGGTAGCAATCCACACGTACTCCATCAGTCACCATTGCATCCCGATAAAATTACGGTTTGGTGCGGTTTTTGGGCCGGCGGCGTCATTGGGTCGTACTTCTTCCATGATGATCAAGATCGGCACGTTACTGCGAATGGGTATCGCTACCACTCAATGATAATCGAATATTTGTGGACCGAATTAGATGAAATGAACTTGGATAATATGTAGTTCCAGCAGGACGGCGCCACAAGCTACACAGCGAATGTTACAATCGATTTATTGAAAACCAAGTTTGATGAACGTGTTTTTTCTCACGAAATGATCCTGTCAATTGGCCGCCTGGGTCGTGCGATTTGACGCCGTTAAACTATTTCCTGTGGATCTACGTAAAATATATGGTCTATACCAAACAGGCGAGCACGTCAATAAAGATACAAAATTGTTACTTCGATAAGCTTAAAATGATTTGACGTCGGATGTGGTTAATAGCAAAATGTACCCTTAAATGTTGGATCAAATCAACATCCAGACTGCGTGATCACTCGAACGTGCGATATATGGAAAACAGTACACATATACATAAGTATATTTTCCAATCAACTGATCACAATCACGTATGCATTGCAATGTGACTATTACACCCAAATGCACATGCAACTATTTAGACGACAAGAGATATACAAAAAAAAATACAAAATTACATTGATAGTATATATGGACATATGCACATATGCTTATTACACTTTTATCGCACTAATTTTGCTGTATAAAATTTTTATGGCTACACTTCAGTTAGATTTGCAATAGAGCAGATGTATAAAATGTATACAAACAAGCATACAGTTACACATTGTGACTGTAGCGTTGTCAGTTGATGAAATGGTATGACACAATTCCACAGCGGATAACAGTTAAACGTGATCAATGTGGCGTTTGAATTGCTGAGATCAGTTACAATTATCACCGTTGAAGATAACTGTTATAATAAACAGTTATTATAATTCTAATGATTTATTTTGTGTTTTCGAGCATTATTTACTTTACACATCAAATCACTTAAAAGCTTATAATTTACAACTTCGCAGCTTTTTAAATTGCGCATAGTTTTCTAAACACGACTTTTGTTAGCTACAGGCTATAACGCCTAAATGCACACCCTATAATTATACGAACTGTAATTTTCACATAGTCAAGCCTTATTAATTCGGTTTTTTAATTTGCATTCTTTCTTCGAAACTGAAAACGTGAGAATATGTGCTAAAAAAAAACGCTGTGCAATTATTTGTTATTAAGTAATTTATATAACCCAGTAAGCGAATTCGCGTAAATTTGTTAGATTTGCTGGAGGAAGTACTTTTCCGTTGGGAAACATAATTTTAGTATATAACACGCGCTAACTTCTACTTTAAATTATCTTAAAAAGTAATTTCAAAATATAAAATGTGCTTAGTTCAGCTTTAAATAGATAGAAATATGGAGATAAACCAAGTGATGCATTTTAAAAATTAAATTTTAGTTTTTTTTATTTTTTTCTGAACCATCAACATTTCAAGAATATTGTGTTAAAATTTTAGGTCATTCGGAGAAAAACTAACGAAGTTACAGCAGGTTGAATAACGGTACCTCCAGCTATCTGCGCTGAGTGTACACAACTTTGAATCGATTTTCCCAAATATGTCATTTTTAAAGTCGGTGACCAGCCTACAGAAAAAACTACTGCATCGATCGTTTTGAAATTTTGAACAAATATTCTACATATTGATAGCTCTCGAATGATTTCCAAAAAAAAAAATTTTAATTACTAACAATTTTACAAATTTTATCAAATTTAACAAATAGGTCGATTTTTTCGTCTAAAATCGTCATTTTGGCTTGAAAATGGTACCAAAAATTTAAAAATTGAAAAATTAAAAAAAAAACTCAACGTCAATTGAAAGATAAACTAATCAACTAAAGAAAGCATTTTGATTCTTTGGTTTCGGATGATCTAGTGATGCTGTAGGCTGGTCACCGCACAAAAACTTCTTTTCGAGGTGCCTGCAGAGATCGACGATAAATCCGTTATTCCTCGTTATTTTTCAATAAAACTTTTTTTAAGTATCCTTCAAATGTTGTACTTTCATATAATAATAAGCAAAATAAATCTACAGCAATAAATTTTTCTAAAAAAATTCATGAAAAAAGGTCTTTTTTCGACGAAGCAAACCTTACCCCCATTAATGCCTCGATATTATTTGTAGTTTGTGCAAAAAAATAACTTGAGGCTGAATACTTTTACAGAAACAAATTATTTTGACACTACTTACATACTAGTTCTAATCAGAACTAGTTACACTTTCTACAGTTATTATAATTAATATTCATACATACAGTTGAACTTCCATAACTCAAACTTCTATAAATCGAAGATCTCCATAAATCGAACTTTTGAATTGGCAATCAAAATCGAATTTCATACAAATTTCCTTCCATAAGTCGAACTCTTCGGCCCAGGCTTAATACAAAATTTCAAACTTTACTATCGATGCACAATTTTAAAGGAGTACCTATATTCGTATGGAGGCGAACAAAAAATATGATATTACACTTATAGATTTCCTAAATCATGTAGCAAAGGCATGAAATACAGACGTCAAGAGACAAACAATAGCAAACTGTAACAAACCAAATTACAGAATACTACAGTGGGTAAATCTATATTTTACAGCTTTTGAAAAAATTATGTTTTGATGAAAATTTCTATACTTCGAAGTCTCTCTAACTTGAAGTTTTTTTGTGGATTATGGTGATTCGAGTTAGAGAAGTTCCACTGTATTTATGTGTTATTACAAAGGTTTTTATTTTCACAATTACTAAAACGGCACGCATTCCATATGAACATGTAGTAAAGTAGCACAGAAAACAGACTGTTCAACTGTGTACAATGAGTTCCGATGCATTCAATTCAGTCACACGATCACAATTAGTGTTGGAATGCCTAGTGTGAGACAGCTAGACGACGATTGGAATATTTCTTTTAATAGCTTATAAGTCATAAGTTGAAAATTTTTGCGTCCGAAGTTGGGTTTATTTTCCGAAAAAGACATACCTGTACTTTGGTTAGAGCAAATTATTAAATTACTCAATGTTGTCACTCATAAAATTTATTACTTTTGTCATATATTTTAAGCTAAAAACACAAGAAACAATGTCATACATGTACATATACAAATAAATAAAAAAATACATTTTAAATACAAGAAAAATAAATATATCAAAAAAAAAATTTGCAGAAATTCAATAATTTTAATGCTGCTGACATTGAAAAAAGGGTTACAATACAATACAAAGGCAGCTGCAAACAAGATGACCTCTAAAATGTTGTTGGTCTTTAAAAAATATATATTTTTTGCTACTGCAGCAGCTGCAATATGAAGACAGTACTGGCAAATTGTGTTACTACCCTTGACAGATAATAAATGGAGGCTGCCTGCAAATGAAGTACCTAGAGGCAAAAAGTAAATGATTATGATTAAGAGGAAAAGAAGAAGACGAGCGCTGCCGCACAAGAAACGCGTAGCACACAATGGAAGCGGATACACGTTTCTAGAGATAAATATATAAGAAATAATAATAATATGTAAACAAATAAACGAGCTGCGGGCATAAATAGCACAAAAATGCCGGCTGCAGTTGATTTGCAACACGCGCACAAATCAACGCACAAATACTAAAGCAAGTAGCATTATAAATGAAAGAGAATGTGTACAAATCCACCGGTCACGTCGGCAAACTCTTGAATGATGCGCATATAGAATGCATGTTAAAAATAAAAAGTGCTCATCATCCAACAACACTAACAACTACAAAAAATTTTACAAAATATATTGTATATTAGTGTTGTTTGTGTGGCTACTACCACCACCACCACAACTACCACACAGACCCACAAGTGTCGACGACATTGACCGACCCACGCCATAATAGACGCTATTTACAAATACTTTTTCCGCCGACTTCGTCACTTTCGCAAATTGCGCGCGTAACAAATCTAAATTGAATGTTGCTCATACGCCAGAGCGGTTGCAAAAATCAAAAACCAAAACAATGGCATACACGTGTATGTACATATGTATGTATTATATATAAGTATGTAATAGGGCACATAAAATCCACAAAGTCTAAGCAAATAAATTAAACAATTGCGATTGCGTCGTTTTAACATTTGAAAATCTCAGCAACGCAAATTTCACTTAATTTATCTTCACCTTTGCTTTCTACAATCTGCCTGTTTGTGCGTGTTTTTCTTTATCTTTTTGTAGGAAAAGATTTGCGCATCACTGATATGTAGCAATTTCGCAAAAAATTAGCGCTTGTCAGCTGAAATTTTTGTTTTAACGGCAGGATTAGTTTAGCTAAATTGACATCAAATTGGGGCGAAGTCTCAAAGTCTATGAATTTGTTGTACAAGTCCGTTTTATTATTTTAAATGTTCTGCTACATAATTATGGTACTTTATTGAATGTGGTACAAGTGGGACTTCATTGTGCTGGGCATAAATATCTACAAAAATAAAAAGTTAATTTAGCAGTTTTAACTGAAAGGTTTTTCAATAAGGTAGCTACAAAAGTAGACCGATAGGTACAGCAAACGACACCATATTTTCTCCCGCTCTTTGGACATTTCTGTTCAGTAAGTTTTGCCATTTCATCATGGAAAGATATACGATCCAACAAAAGTCGAAATTATTACAATTTACTGTCGAAATTCGGAGTCAGTGGCTATAACGTTAAGAACGCCACGTCCTACATAACGACGAAGCTCATTTCTGGCTGAATGGCTTCGTCAGTAAGCAAAATATGCGTTATTGGCAGGCAGCAAATCACACGTACTCTATGAGTCACCATCCCGAAAAAATTATGGTTTGATGCGGTTTACGGGCCGGAGGTGTCATTAGGCCGTACTCCTTCCGTAATGACCAAGACCAACACGTTACTGTGGTTGGGAATCGCTACCGCTCAATGATTAGCGAATATTTTTGGCACGAATTGAATGATATGGACTTGGACAATATGTGGTTCCAACAAAACGGCACCATAAGCCACAGCGAATATCACAATCGATTTATTGAAAACCAAGTTTGGTGAAAGTGTTAACTCACGAAATTTTTCAGTCAGTCGGCCCCCTCGGTCGTGCGATTTGACGCCGTTAGACTATTTGCGGTGGGGCTACGTCAAGTCTATGGACTTCGTACGAATGTCGAACGTGAAATTGCAGCAGTATCGGCCGATTTATGCTTGAAAACAGTCGAAAATTGGGTTCAGCGTCTGGACTTCTACAGGCGTGACCATGGTGGCCATGCAAAAGAAAAAATATTTCCATACATAATGGACTTTTTTTTAACATTTCATATTAAATATTTGTGTTTCCACATAATTTAAACTTTTATTTAAAATGTAAATAAATTCAACTAAAAATTGTCTGTAATTAACATATGATTAATAATCTGTATTATAGAGCTAAAGCAAATATTTTCTATTCTCAATCTAAAATATATGCAATAATTTAAATTAATCGCGAGTATTATATAGGCTTTCGTTTACTACTAAATTCCATTCATAGTGCAGTGAAAATTTGCATACAGATGTACTTGACGACCTTTCAACGAAACGAATTAAGCAGAATTAATATTAATAATAAAAGTGATAATCAAATGAAATGTGAGAAAGACTGAGAGAGATGAAAGAAAATGTAAGAGCGCAAAAACTCAGACAGGTTAAAGGTGAAATGCAAATATAAACATAGACTTTACATTAAATAATATGGAAGCAAAAAAAAATTGTATAAGAAATGCAGACTTTAACTTAATTTCAAATGCAAAAGAAAGCAATTAGAACAAATGGAGATAATATAACAAGAAAAAATGCCTATACAAATGTATAAAGGTAGATAGGGCAGTTTAATTATATTTAATATGCATAGCAAAGAAAAAATTATAAAAAAATGATAAAGAAAATTGTTGTTGTAGCGGCATAAAACATTGCCCAAATAATTTTGAAGAATGCTGCCGATTTGACAGTCCTTGGCCGGATAAAAATCCGGGTCCGTTCCGGTTACGTAGAACCGACTGTTGTGGGAACGGCTGACAGAAAGAAAGTAATAATAAGCACTGTTTTAAAATAAGATGAATGAAATATAGTACTAAATTAATTATAATTTATTAAATTACCAAAGCTGGATTTACGTGTACATATTTCTATAGTCACAAATTTGCAGAGAATTAAAAATATTATTATATCAACGCAAAAATATTCAATAGTACAACAACAACATTAATTTTAGACAACGAATAAATTACATAGCACTGCACAAGTTGTACGTGATGAATGTCTGGCATTTTTGTAATTTTATAGCGTTTTATTTATATACATAGTTGTCAGAATTTTGCTAAACCAGAAATAACAAGAAAAAACGTTAATTTCGGATGTACCGAAGCTAATATACCCTTCACAGGTGCAAATCTTTTAGTGACTATGTGTTTAAGCAAATCTAAAGACGTAAGAAAAAGTAATTAAAAAAAGAAAAGTTTTCCATACAAGTCATTGATTCCGATCGTCCAGTTTGTATGGCAGCTATATGCTATAGTGAACCGATCTGAACAATTTTTTCGGAGATTAAATTATTTCTATGAGCAATAACTCCCACCAAATTTTGTGAAGATATGTAGTAAAATGCGGAAGTTTTCCCTACAAGCCCTTGATTCCGATCGTTCAGTTTGTATGGCAGCTATATGCTATAGTGAACCGATCTGAACAATTTTTTTCGGAGATTAAATTCTTTTTATGAACAATAACTCACATCAAATTTCGTGAAGATATGTAGTAAAATGCGGAAGTTTTCCATACAAGTCATTGATTCCGATCGTTCAGTTTGTATGGCAGCTATATGCTATAGTGAACCGATTTGAACAATTTTTTCGGAGATTAAATTATTTCTATGAACAATAGCTCACACCAAATTTTGTGAAGATATGTAGTAAAATGCGGAAGTTTTCCATACAACCCCTTGATTCCGATCGTTCAGTTTGTATGGCAGCTATATGATATAGTAGTCCGATATCGGCAGTTCCGACAAATGAGCAGCTTTTTGAAGAGAAAATAACATCTGCAAAATTTCAAAACGATATCTTAAAAACTGAAGGACTAGTCCGTATATATACAGACGGACAGACAGACGGGCATGGCTAAATCGACTCAGTTCAACATACTGATCATTTATATATATACTTTATAGGGCCTCCGACGCTTCCTTCTGGGTGTTACAAACTTCGTGACAAACGTAATATACCCTGTTCAGGGTATAATACAGTATGAATGCTTAGAACAGCTTTCGGTGACAAATTAAGGAATTATGTAACGGGTGATTTTTTTGAGGTTAGGATTTTCATGCATTAGTATTTGACAGATCACGTGGGATTTCAGACATGGTGTCAAAGAGAAAGATGCTCAGTATGCTTTGACATTTCATCATGAATAGACTTACTAACGAGCAACGCTTGCAAATCATTGAATTTTATTACCAAAATCAGTGTTCGGTTCGAAATGTGTTTCGCGCTTTACGTCCGATTTATGGTCTACATAATCGACCAAGTGAGCAAACAATTAATGCGATTGTGACCAAGTTTCGCACTCAGTTTACTTTATTGGACATTAAACCAACCACACGAATGCATACAGTGCGTACAGAAGAGAATATTGCGTCTGTTTCTGAGAGTGTGGCTGAAGACCGTGAAATGTCGATTCGTCGCCGTTCGCAGCAATTGGGTTTGTGTTATTCGACCACATGGAAGATTTTACGCAAAGATCTTGGTGTAAAACCGTATAAAATACAGCTCGTGCAAGAACTGAAGCCGAACGATCTGCCACAACGTCGAATTTTCAGTGAATGGGCCCTAGAAAAGTTGGCAGAAAATCCGCTTTTTTATCGACAAATTTTGTTCAGCGATGAGGCTCATTTCTGGTTGAATGGCTACGTAAATAAGCAAAATTGCCGCATTTGGGGTGAAGAGCAACCAGAAGCCGTTCAAGAACTGCCCATGCATCCCGAAAAATGCACTGTTTGGTGTGGTTTGTACGCTGGTGGAATCATTGGACCGTATTTTTTCAAAGATGCTGTTGGACGCAACGTTACGGTGAATGGCGATCGCTATCGTTCGATGCTAACAAACTTTTTGTTGCCAAAAATGGAAGAACTGAACTTGGTTGACATGTGGTTTCAACAAAATGGCGCTACATGCCACACAGCTCGCGATTCTATGGCCATTTTGAGGGAAAACTTCGGAGAACAATTCATCTCAAGAAATGGACCCGTAAGTTGGCCACCAAGATCATGCGATTTAACGCCTTTAGACTATTTTTTGTGGGGCTACGTCAAGTCTAAAGTCTACAGAAATAAGCCAGCAACTATTCCAGCTTTGGAAGACAACATTTCCGAAGAAATTCGGGCTATTCCGGCCGAAATGCTCGAAAAAGTTGCCCAAAATTGGACTTTCCGAATGGACCACCTAAGACGCAGCCGCGGTCAACATTTAAATGAAATTATCTTCAAAAAGTAAATGTCATGAACCAATCTAACGTTTCAAATAAAGAACCGATGAGATTTTGCAAATTTTATGCGTTTTTTTTTTTTTAAAATTATCAAGCTCTTAAAAAATCACCCTTTACATATGTATACATATAAGAAAAAGTTCGTGATAAGCTTGAAAGTGCGCACCTAATGTTATTTTTGTTTTAGTTATGGCGTTGCTATTCCCCACCAAAACGATGCGCTCCTCTTGGTCTTAGGCATTTCGAAATATTATCAAATACTACATATTTGGCATGTTTGGCAGTTGACACAATTAGATAACGTTTATAAATAAATAGAAAGTACATATACTTAAGTGATAATAACTACATAAAATACATATATATGTGTTGAAAATAAATATTGTATTTTGAGTTTAATTTGGCGAGTTTTTTAACCTTAAACTGTTTACCACAGTTTTATTATAGTTTATACGAGTATATGATTAACAGAAAGAACAAGTGAACAGGCATTTATGAGACCACCCCATAGGAAAATACCACCTACATATGTACATATTTACAAAATTATTCAGTGATAAGAAAAAGCATCCCTGCAGAAAGATTGTTAAAGTAAATATAGATAACTGTAAAAGTATTAGCAACTCATTTGCAAAGTAATTAATTCGCTTGAACAAATAATAATAAAAAAATGACTTTATCAGCCGATCGTTTTGAATATTAATTATATGCATATTTATATACCACTTATATGTATGTATGTACATTCAAATGTTGGTTTATGTGCTTGAAACGGAAAATATTACACTTTTCTGAAATTTTCTAGTTTCTGACTGAAATCCAACTAGTTCGAAAAATAGCGGATTTGGAACAAGTATAGAACGATTTTTTGATTAGATTTAGATTAGATTAGTTGTTAATTTGCTCTTCAATCCTACTAGACATTTGACTATTTTTGAACTGGTGTAAGGTCTGGTGAGGTCAATATCAGACGTTCAACTATTTTTGAACTGGTATAAGATCTGGTGTGATATATCTGAAATCTGACATTTGTCAGCTTGTTTTGGCTTGTAGTACATACTAGTTGTAAATTAATTTTTAACCAGTTGATTCGACTGCAGAGATACTATATATACACTTTCGTATGTACAAATGTCTACATATATGACAGGGAAATTGATACTGTTGTGCGGTCGTATCACTATCACATTTTGTTGTTGTTTATTGTTTTTGGTTTCATGTAATGTGTGCACATTGATAAGATTTCTTTCATTTATACACATACAGTATACTCGATTTTTGTTTTTTAATGCAAATGAAAACGTTGCGAGTGGAAATTAAATCGAAACTGAAATCTAACACATGTTATATATACATACTTAGAGTATGTAGTAGATTTAAGCACAGCAACAATATGCAAATGTATGAGCAGCAAAACGTTCTCAATACATGCATAAGTAATGTGTAACGTTTTAGAGTGCCGCAAAAACCGTTTATTAAAGAGAGGGCGTACATAAGTCGCTAGTACATTTATCTGCCTCATTTGCTTGCTTTTCATTTCATGTAGGGAAGTGTCTGTTTTACATGTATAGTTGATAGGGAAAAGTTTGAGGTTGTTGCTCCTCCTTTATAAAACATTTTTATTAGTCCAAGTTTTAGCCTCTAAGCTCATTTCATTTTTAGATAACAAACAATAAATAACAGGCTATTATCACTACTACTATTTACGCCGTGAATACCAAAAAGAGAGTTAGAAAAGCGTAGCAATCTCAGTAAGCGATTTCTGTGTAGTAAAGCTAATAGTTTTTCATTAAAAATTTATTTATTTGAAATGAGCAAGAATGAATGAATAATATTTGCTATATTTATGCACACGTAACATTTAAATATGTATGTATATACACAATAGCAGAATAATACAATCGACTATGAATGAAATATAGAAATATATCATAATATACATATACACGTGTGTACACGCAAAGTAAATAAAATATACTACATTCCAGTAATATATATTTAAACTGTTGTAAATATGTACATATTCACTTTGCTTTTTGAACCACTTAAGCTTAACGAATGGAGAAAATTTGCTCTAAATAAGACTGAGTGGGAATAATGACTGTCAAGCAGACGTAAGCAAGATTTAATTGTGACTATAATTTCTTATTCTAACGACTACTTTCCGAAATTACAAACAAACTTATGTACATATGTACACATATACAAAAATTGGCGGCAGCCAACGCATACAAACAGCTATAAATGGGCTGATCAGCAATAATAAAAGTTGTAAAATTGTAAAATTGTTTGTAAATGATTTAAAAAGCTTCGTTAAATACTATATATGCATTAAATTTATATATATATATGTAATAATATTTAACATGAAATAAATTGAATGCGAATAGTTAGAAAGCACGTGTTGCAAGTTTGCATAAGACGTAAGCAATAGAACACAGAAAGTAATTGTTGTTGCAAATAAAAATTAACATACATATCTACGTAATTGCACATTTCCTTAAGGGGTTAGGGGCAGGTAGGAATTTAAAAAAATTAATTTTTTGATTTTTGCATTTTCGTTAATTGTAATATCTTAAAAATATTCTCCGAAAATTTGAAAATTACTTTTCGAGTTATTCGACAAATAACAAAGAGCGCTCGGGCACTCCAAAACGATCGGGTGAAACTTTAAGCGATGTTTTTCGAACCCGTGACAACTGTAACTCGAAAACCGCTCAGAAGATTTTAATAAAATTTATACAGCTTTTAGAACACATAATAATCGTGGGTCTGATCGAAGTTGTTTTTTGTTTTTCAAAAATTTCAATTTTTTAAGACCAATTAACTGTTGATTTTTTCCCGAAAATCTAATAAAAAAATTACTGAGGCCGTAATTTTTTTAATTTTTGACAAAAAAAGCTTCGATCAGCCTTTAATCTATTTAATCTATTCTATTTAATGAGCTTTAATCTATTCATAAAACTAATTATTGTTATCTGATTGATTTTAGATGAATCTCCAAGGAATTATGATGGACACCACGAGCACATTGTTAGAACTGTGTCAACACAAACAGCTATAACGTTGGAAATTATAAATATATATTTTTTTTTAATTCTCGTGACTTCAGTTTAAAACATTGTGTTATAATGCCTTATTAATACTTTTGTAAAATAACATGATTTAATAGCAAAAAAATACTGAAAATTCTTATTTTTTCGTGTCTCTGACTATCGCTAACCCCTTAAGCAGCATGCCAACTACTACAATATATTGTCTAACATACTAAATATTGTAAAAACCAACTAATTAGAATATCCGGTACATACATATATTTATATGTATGCATTGAATAGCAATCACATGTCACGATCAATCAATTTTCATATTTCTATCGATTGTATGTGGGTGGCAGAAAATAAAGCGAAATATACTACAAGGACGCAATGCAGTTGAATGTGCAATAGTAAATATAATTAAATAAAACTAAATACATATGTATGTGTATTGCATTACGCAAATAGCATGTTACTAACAGGGTTAATGGCTGACCAATTTAATATTATTATTAAATGAATTAAATGAAAGTAGGTTTAATGATAATTTATCGAATACCAATATCTGATAATAAATATTAGAAGTGCTGCTTTGCGTTTATATTTAGATTGCATGCATTAAAGCACATTAATACAGATTAAATGCAAACGACAATAGTCCATAACCAATTGCGTGGTATCAATTACTATAGAACTATAAAGCACTGTGGTTTGACTACTACTCAAATATCGAGGTAAACAACAGGTGTCATAATATCCATAGCTCATTCAGTTGTTTTCAGCAAAATCATGCTATCAAAATATTTGCATTTGATTTACTTTAGCTATAGTTAATACCAGATTATTACAATTTACTCGTTACGTGGTAATTCAAATGGAAATTGAGCACGGCAAATAAGAACATGTCTATGGATATTTACATGAGCTGCATTCATTTGCTACCCACTTGTAAAAGATTACGATGCGATTACCAAGCTAACAACAGTGAAGGTCGCCAATAGTTGTCCAAATCTAATATAAGTATAATACACTTCGTTAGACAATGCAATATTTTTACCTAAAGTGAATACTGAGAGAACGGAACATATGTACATATAAGATCTATATTTTGAAATACTTCTACTAAACTGCGATTCATAGAATTATCCCAAGTACCACAAAATGTTTCAAACTGTTTTTAGTATCACCTTCGTCTCTCGCTGTGCCTAAGTGATTTGTCGCAGACAGAGTTAATACTTCAGATAAGTTAAAGCATACAACTTAAGTAGTCATATTTTCTTTCATTATATGCATAGCATTTTGAGTTTATTGTTTCGCTTTGTAGGTGCAACAGGTGACAATTTCTTTGTTCTATATTGCAAGGTAATCGTTGAAATATTAACTACATAAGTACTGTACCTGTTTGGACAATGGTGATAGCTATGCGAATTTCTTAATCTTTACCTAGCTTAGTACGCAAAAATCTAGGCGAAAAAATCATTAAATATCTTTAGGCGGCTGAAGGACAAAAGGAAGATCGAATACTGCCTTCAATGTTGTTAATAGTCGCTGAAGAAATGAACATAATTAGTGTTACAGCGAAATTTTTTTTTGGATTTTTGGATGAAAATTTCTCTACAGTTTTATTTATAATGGAAGATAACCCTAAAAATACTTTCTTTTGATAAGCTGTAGGAAAACTATTAGAATTGATTACTGTTAAGCTTACAAAGTTCTGTGAAATATTTTATCCTATAGAAACTCTGACTTTAAACACTTCAATATAAATTTATCATTTCATCTTACCAACGTACGAAGTTTGATTTATTATTTGCTGTTTATAATATGCATGATGCCGATCAGGTTTTCACTTAGCATTGACGTAGGTAAGGTAAAGGAAGTATACGTCAAACAGGTATCAACTTTTTCCTGTTAAAATTAAAAAAAAAATTGCAGGTAGGCATTTAAACCCAATTGCAGACATGCGTTTGCCTTAGGAGAAGCCGCAAAAAATTACATTCAACACGTACAGTCAGTACAGCAACTATACCTAAGAGGCAAGGTGACAACTACTGCAATGCATTGAAAGCGTACGTGATGTCAAACAACAAGACCATAATGTAAACATTATTTACACCTGCACATGGCGAGCAATACATACAACAAATGTGCAAATGCAATGAGTCGCGTCTATAGAAAACGTGGCTCGTAACATCTACAGGTACTCGTAAAGAGTATTAGCAAAACAAACGTAAATGTTTATATATACATATATGTATGTATATATGTATATAAGTATTCGTCAATTTGTTGTGTCTAAAAATAGTAAGGTATTAATCACACATTGATTTGTTCTTCTACAAAGCCAAGAGAGTCTATCGCGCAGCGCGTGGAATAGTGATGAAATAAAAACACTTAACTCGCTATCAATGGACTCGCTAAAAACGTGGTGGCGATTTACTACGCAGTAAACAAAAATTTATACGCGTTTATTGAAATGGTGAGCAGCAAAGGAAGTGTATAAAATAGCCACACACATTAGTATTGGAGCGCTAAAAAAAATAAATAAATATATGAATATATAAAAGAACGTGCTGATTTGTATAGTTTGAATTTAATAACAAAGCGTGCGTTTAAAACAATATAGCTTAAATACATATACATACATATGTATATAAATTTGTATCTATGTAGCTGTATAACCGGTTGATACACGCCCATAAAAAACATAAATATGTGCCAAATAAACCGCATACGCTGAAAATATCGCTAAAAACCGGCTGTGCTATGTTTTAAGCATACATAAGTATCCACCATATACAAATACACATAAACAAAAGTTTTATATGAGTAGAAAAAAATATATGTTTAAGTGGCAGTAGCAAAATAGCATGAATGAATTATTGTGAAAAATGCGCATGAACTAGTTTTTAGTTTAGCTATGCGCCAAACGGGTAATTACAAATACTACGTATGTATATGCGCTTCGCGTTCATTAAACTCTGCTGTTAACAAGAAAATTGTGGTAAACATAAACATGACTGCAAGTGCTAAAGCATCAACGAGAAGTAAACAGAAGTCAAGTTGAAAAGAGCAAAAATGAGGCAGAAATTTTGTAAACAAAGTGTTAGAAAAAACTGAAATGCCCCAAAAAAGCGATGTTTACATTACGAGCGGCGACGTCTCAAGCAGTTTCTGCCACATTGAGACAACACCGCAGCGAAGGCAACTAAAAAAAAGCGCAACGTCAGAAATGTTTACACAAGTGAATGGAGCAAAAGAAGTGAAAAATGGACATTGAAAAACACATGCTTTCAAGTGGAAAATCGATAATAACATATGAAAAAACTACAGACAACAATAACAAATACAGCAGACGCGAAAATTGCCTCGTAATGTCAATAAATAATGCAATTGAACATTTACCATAGTGTGGGAAACACATTAGATACGCTGACGTATTGACGAACAAAATACGTACGTTTACGTTGCATACGTGATTTGGTCAAATTTGGAAATAAGCGATGAAGGAATATGGAAAGAATGCATTTATATATTAAGATGAATTAAAAGTAATATAATGATGGAACTCCAGAAAACGGGAAGTTGTATGGGCATCATAGATACTCTCTTTTTAAACTGAAATAATAGGCTTAAAATTACGGCAGACGTTAGTAATTGAAAACTTCTTTGAAGTTGATACTTCGTGACTGATTGCACGAAAATAATATAAAAACAAACACTTCCAACTAAAACCAATTTTACAATTTACTAAAAATGTAAATTTTGTCAATAATGAATCATTATTTCTCCTTGTGGAACCTTCACCACTGATATGGTGAAATTCGTAATACACTTTTTAAGTACGTACTTAACGCTATACACTTCAGATATCGTACCTTTATATTTTGATTTAACGAATTGCAAACCAAAATGACGAAGCTAAATTATCATATTCGCAGCAAGTTTATTAGCACATCAAAAAAAAAATTAACAAACAATAACAATAGTCAAGCGGCGAAAATATGAAGAGAGGAGACCGCATTTTAAAACAAATAAACAAAGGAAGTATAGTACGTCGACAGCTGGTATCCGATTGTAGACATTAAAATCGTACACAAATACATATGCAAGTGTACATATATTAGATGAATGAAAACATGAAATCGAATTAACAGATATACTATACAGAGGCGTCAAATGGTAGGAAGTAAGTAATGTGACGCATATGACAAAAAGAAAATAAACAGATCAAAATTATAGCACAATCGGAGAAAGGTCATACCTACTACATACATATTGCGACAGCAGTATGTAGAAATGACTGCAATGTATTACGCATTATGAATTTTTAAGATATGCTAATTTGTTGCTTACGAAATACATTAACAATACAATATATGTAATTTATAATTTGTAAATATATATATTTTGAATTTATATATGTATACCCGGTAGCCGTAAAGAATAAATTAAAACAATAAGTGGCGCCTTAACAAATTTGTATTATGATCACTAAACGATGGAAATGATTTTTTACGAAGCCTTAGCATATAGGAACAATATGCAAAAGTGAGATTACAAGTGCATGTAGAATGGCCTACAAATGTATTCATATTCATAGGTGAATAAACTTTCTATTTTGTGATGTGAATATCCAAATTTAAATGCATTCATAGGTGGAGTGATCCACCAAATGAGACATTGACTTATTTTAATAAATATACAAATATTATTTATAAAAATATATTGCACAAATTGTTAAATTTTAAGCCAACATTAACATTTAACATTATTATTATTAAATGTTCTGCACCTAAAAATATCTTAGATGTTACATTGAACCCTCACTTCGAATATTCAAGAAAACAAATTTCAAATGTAGTGGTTTGTTTGGTAAATAGTAAATACCATAAACGTACGTACTATGTATTTACATATATAGTATAAAGCTATGACGTCAATGGATGTTTAATTTATAATATAATTTATGCATTCGTATAGACGGAGAATTAAAGTGCGAAGAATGGAGGGATGTGTGTAATAGAAAGAAATAGAATAAAAATTCTACAATTTGTTTAAATTTATATTGATTATATGTACATATGAATATTATATCAGGAAAAGTAAAAAAGTAGAAATGTTAAAAAATTCGTTTTTTTTTTTTAATAAAATCAGCATTAGAGGTAGCTTTTATCTGTTAAAACTCGCTTGCTGCACAAAACACTCATTATTTCAAATATCTATATATTTAGTTTGAAAATTTTGTTTTGCTCTTTGACTGCGTTTTACAGAGTCATACATAAGTGACTACGTGCCGTTGCAACAGCACAAAGCAACTGGGCAGACGTGTGTGTCGACAACAGGAAAATGGCGTCAATGCAAAGGTGCAAAAAAAAACCGGAACCAAAGAAAGATGCAGAGGTGGTGGAGTCCGACAGCTTAACAATTGTGATACTTATGTATATGCACATATGTATGTATGTAAGACTATGTACTTCACATTAGTCTAAACAGAAATGAATATCAAAACAAAGAAGCCAAAACACGAGCATATGTACAATTTCCAACAGTTCAATTCGAGCAACAGCTAAAAAAATACACCCTGAACTGAAGTAGGAATGCCTGTGTTTACTAAAACAGTGTAATATGCGCCTGCGCCACTTTTCACTTTTCTAAGCTTATTTTTCAGTTGAGTAAAACAAGTGAATTTTATTTTGATTTTGTTTTCTATGGCTTGCATTATGTAATATGAGAAAGACTTTCCATTTCTCAACAGTCAAACCTTCATTAGCACATTATAATCTCAAAAGGTACCGCCGTATACAAATAACGTTCACTTAACCATTTAATTAACAATTATTTCATTATGTGTTCTTATTTGTACATACTTCATTATGCACTTAATTTTAGGCAAATAAAAGACATAAATTAAAAACCAATAAAGGACACGCAATACGCACAACAGTGTGGTAAAGCAAATAAGAAAAACAACACCATATTCTACCATTCGCTTAATAACTTAAAAGTCAACAAATACAGAAGTAAATAAGAAAACGCAAATGCAAAAACATGAAACTAGATAAGCAATTGGTAAGAAAACTGGTATGTACCTACGTAAATGAAACAGAAACACAAATATACATACATATGTACATACAAGAGTTATTCAACGAGAGATACTCGCTGGTTTGACGCCGATAAAAGGTAAACAACATTTCAAAATAAAAACTAGCAACAACACCTTAGAAAATGTAATTGGAAAAAAAAATTGCCAGACAAAATGACGAGAAAGCTCTCAAAAATGGCTGCTGAGTTGAGTGGCTTCTAAAATAGCAACGATTTTCAAAACGTGGCAAAAAACATGCCATTGTTTTGCGATTTTTTCACAGATAATATGCAGACTGTTGTTTATACAAATATACTTGAATTATATACATGTAAATAGTAAAATACTCACCGCCAAGCAAATCTTCGCCCATTTTTGGTGGAGTCGAGGTCATCTTGTTGGCTTTTAGTATGTGTACTTTCTGGGCGCTTTTTATACGCGTTCTGGTTGTAAATCTTCACTTCTTGTTTATTTATAAATATAACACTCAACGACGGACGGCTGGATATGTGCGTTGTAAATTTACGTGATTTGTAGTGAGCGTAGTATATAGAAATATACTTTTTTTGTGTTTAAAATGTATTTAAAGCAAGTGAATACTATTAAAACGTCTATGCTCACAAACACAAACTCAAACAATGAAATTATAAGAGGGCTCCAATCAACTAATAACTTGATTTAATATCGGTTGGAACTCCCACTATTCAAATTATCCGTTTGAAATAAAAAAACAAGACTGTTTTAAGTAAAAAACTTTGCCTTATTTGATTTTGCAGACTTGTGCGAACACTAGTATTTCACCAAATAGTTATTTATATGCAAAACTATAGTATGCTATAGAACTGATACTGCAATTTTACTTTAGTTTAGTAAAACGCCTATAATATCCCTAATGCGTTTTAAATAAAGCGTTCGAAGCGAACAATATATATGTATATATCGCGAATAATTAGGAGTTTTGCAAATATTACCGTTCGCGGCGAACGAATAACAACGAATGGCACAAAACGGCGACTGCTGCAAAGAACGAGCAAAATTATACAAATATATAAAATATGGCCACATAGCGAAAAGTCAACTTCATTAGGCCATGTTCGCATGTTGAGAAATGGTGTGAAATTTAAAAATTATATGTTTCCAGTTTGAAAGTAAATTTTACATAAACATAACGATGTGAACTTACTAATTGAGATTGATTTCATACAAATGAAATATGTATGCAAAATGAATATATATAATCTGGCAACACTTTTCAAAAGCATCAAAATTTCTTTATAATTATTTAATAACAACTAATTTATAACACAATGATTGTATATATTATATATAATAAATATATTTATGTATTGCGGGTACTTCTAATTTTAATATTTTATATATAGTATAGTGAACAGAATTAGTTTATCAACTTGTTATCCTATCGTTCTATGCTTTATTTGACATTCGTAAATATGCATACATACATACACACAGAAGGGAATTAGCAGAAGAAGCAAATAGCAAAATAACAAACGTGCCCTTTTTCTTTACCAGCGCAGCAATTTTGTTCCGCCTTCAAATTTATTCTAAAAAATGTTTTATAAGATTAGTCATTAAAAAGACGACGATTGAAGTTTATTAAAAGCAAGCACTTGAGTTTGTGGCCATTTTAATTTGTTGAATTACAGTAACTGTGGAACTACGGTAAACATGAGAGTCGGGGATGTGCTCCGCCGGTTGGATGCATATCCACGTACGCTTGAAGATTTCAGTGTACGCACTCTAAGCGGTGCTTTAGGTAAATATTTGATCAATATATATAAAAAGCAAATCAAATTAATTTCACCATTTCGTTTCAGTTACTGTAGTTGGTATCTACATTATTTTTACGCTGATAATTCTAGAATGTATGGCATATTCGCGTCCGAATCTCACAGAGGATCTGTTTGTAGATACTACCCGCAATCACAAGCTACGTATCAATTTGGATATAACGATACACAATCTAGCTTGCAGCTGTAAGTAATTTTTGTTCACTATTTGCTTGTGATTGACAAATATTGTTGTGTTAGACGTGTCATTGGATGCAATGGACTCTTCCGGTGATCAACACTTACGAGTTGATCATGACATATTCAAACATCGTCTAGATTTGCAGGGTAACCCATTGAAAGAAACCGAACCCATAAAAGAAATTGTTGCTGTGTCACCGTCAAATAAAAATACCACCTGTGGTAGTTGCTACGGCGCTGAACATAATAGCACACAGTACGTTTAATGGATATATAAAAGCGAATGTGCAAGTTTATTATGATTTTCTTTATTGATTAGGTGCTGCAATACTTGTGAAGAAGTGTTAGAGGCGTATCGCCACAAAAAGTGGAATGTACAATTGGATAAAATCGAGCAATGTAAGGATCAGTATAAACGCAATGATATCGATGCATTCAAAGAGGGCTGTCGTGTGCAAGGGCATTTAGAAGTAAATAGAGTAAGTACACAAGCCAATAAATCAAATATGTTTTATGAAATATCGGTTGTAAACAAATTTCAGATGGCTGGTAGTTTCCATATAGCACCTGGAAACAGTTTCTCCATTAGACAATTTCATATACATGACTTTCAATTCTCCGAAGTGAAATTGGATCATACAATTAATCACTTGTCTTTTGGCGACAAAATCGCATTTGCCAAGACGCATCCGCTAGATGGACTACATACCAAATCGGACAAAGGTAAGTTCAAGAATATTTTCATTTATACAAGGTGTGAAATGTAGCATAATGAATCACATATTTTTACAAAAGAATTGTATGAAATTGACTGAACCGTTCCACAAATAACGTATAGTTATGCGTAAAAAAAAAACTTTCGCAAAAACAAAAGAAATAGTTATTTTAAAAACATTTTTAATATATGTATGTAATTGGTAAATGAAGTCCATTAAATGTTTACACAAAACTTAGTATTACGTAAAAATCCCGAAAATATGTTTGGCATGTCGTTGATACATGCATGCCTTTACGAAATGATTTATTCTAGCAACGAATACCGGTACCAATAGCCATGAAAGTGCCAAATGTTCCACCACCCTGCAACATCACTTTTCCCACATTATTGATTAACTCGCGGCCGCGCAAACCATACCTGCAAACGAGACAAACGAAACAAGTTAAAAATCTATATTCGTTCATATAAAAAAATCTTTGAGCCGCATTTCTTTAGCGCATTATGTAATTAAATGAAGTTGCATCAGCCGCTTGCCTTTTAAGCGCAATACTTACCGCAATGCGGAAAAGCCACCGAATAGTGCACCACTTGCCATGCCCACGCAGAAGCCAATTGTGAATCCAGTCTTCATTTTATCAAAACAAGTTGGGCCTTGTGCTTGGCCATAAACTCCACTAGGCAAGGCTGGCATTTCGAGTAGTTAGATGATCTTGCTTGGGAAAGTACGTTTATTGCACTTGAAATAAACGGAAGGCAAATGATAAATTTGGTTTATTCCACAATTAAATATTAAAGTTATATTATTCGCAATAGTCTTATTGCTTTTAACCGATATTACAGATTCTAGAATTTCTTTGCATGCGAATTACACGCGATTTCGTACTGTGTCGTTTTTTTTTACTGTAAGAAATGTCAAAAGACAGAAAAATGACAGCGAATGTGTGATAAGAATGCACAAAACACAAATAACTTCGGTTTGCAGTAGAAATTTAAATGTTTGTGTCTCAGAATTATCTTTGAAACTTTGTTTAAATATTTTATTGTGTTTGTTACGCATCCTTAAATAAATTCTATATTAAATACATAATAAACAACATAAATGAAAGTTTTAAGCACTTGAAAGGGTTAATTATGACACAATAAAATTCAATGAATGCTACACAGCGCCCTCTAGTTGTGATTTAACGTATTAGTGTGAGGAAACAACAAAATTGAATATTATTTATTATTACACTTCCTTTCTACTAGTGATACTTTAATAATTTGTATTCCTGTAAATAATTGTACAATGATTTCTCTTTATAGATGCTAAAAGCGAAATGTATAATTACTATTTGAAAATTGTGCCTACAATGTATGCAAGATTGAACAAACCACCCATACATACAAATCAGTTCTCAGTGACGCGCTACAAGAAGGACCTTTCAACTAGGGAGCGTGGCATGCCGGGTATTTTCTTCAGTTATGAATTATCGCCATTAATGGTGAAATACGCCGAAAAGCAAAGGTAAGAAAAAATATTTAATTTTTTAATTTATGCATATGCTTGAATTTATATACCTTTTTACGCAGATCTTTTGGTCACTTTGCCACGAATTGCTGTTCTATAATCGGTGGGGTTTTCACTGTAGCCGGCATTATAGCAGTCTTCCTGAACAATTCGTTAGAAGCACTGCAGCGTAAATTGGAAATAGGAAAGCTGAGTTAACAACACACGCACAATGCACAATATTCCCCGAAAATTCCGAATTTTCTTGATTTTCTTATCACTTGAACTTATCAGACTGCAGGCTATATACATATATTGACCTACTACAACTAATTATCGTTTCCCCTTAAATATATATGTATGTATGTATGTTTGGATACGTTTTTTGTGCACATTCCGTTGCTATGTTTTTAAAGAATCTCACCATTGTAACATTTGCATTTAATTAAGCTTTGTTTGCAGAATTTATTATTTTTGTTTAATTTAATTTGTGCTTTGCCTCCATTTTCTATACCGAATATTTTTTAATGTATATTGACAATTCAAAAGGTGTAAATTTTATTTTATATTTTAGCCCAAATTCATATAATATAAATATTTATATAATATTCAATAACTGTTGTTTTTATTTGAGACTTTATGTGGTACGTTTGCCGACAGATATGAAACCCGAAGTATTGGAGAAGTATTTAGCATTATTTTCAGTTTGCGATTTCTCCGCTGCCTGTGGGTTAACAATTTCCAAACCTTGCAATGGTGTGAAAGCGACACTTGAAGCTGTACCGGAGATTTGGCGCTTCACTGTAGTGCTACCACCGTAAACTTGTTGTTTCTGTAAATTCTTTTGCAGCGTTTTGCTAATGCGCACTTTGGTCTTCTCATCCACTTGTGGCAAGCGTATGCGACCTGTGCCCGTTTTGCCTATAGTGCCACGAGAATAGCCCAGATCGCCTTGGTAGGCATCCTCTTCGATCTAAGAGGTTTTTAATTTTAAATTAATAGAGAATTTGCAGTTAATTTTAAATTCTTTTCACTTACATCACCAAAGTTCATGCGATTTGCTTGTTTACGGAATTCCGTAAGCGCGTAACGCTCCTTCATCTTGCGTACACGCTTGCCACCACGTTTCTTCTTGCTGCCCTCGATGGGTTTGCTTAACGGTTTGATAAATTTGACTGGCGGTGGTTCTTGCAACTTATCCAACTTTTTCTCGATATCCTCCTTGAACTTTAGACCCACTTCACCATGTACACTCTCATGACAAGCGTCAACACGTGCGGCGAGCACAGCCTTAGCGGCAACTAAACGTGCTGCTTTTCGTCGTAGATCCTGTAAATATATACATATATGTGTGTGAAAATAAAAAAATAAAATTCATATTATTTAATTTCTACAAACCGGTGGCGTATCTTGCACAATCTGTGAGAAGTAAACATAGCCAGTATGCGGTAGCATTTGTGTTTTGGAGAAACTGTAAATATTTTTCATGAACTAAAGTTTTGACAAAAATTCAAACAAATCTTTACCCTGCTAAAGTTTTCTTTTGTGAGCCCAATACTTGCACATTGCAAGCAGGCATTTTCGAAAGTTTGGTTAAACCGCCAGCTATACCCAGTAGTTTTGCAGCAGTGGACGCACCAACGATCATTGATAAATTGGGCGCTATAAATGTCATGCGACTCTCCACGTATTCATAAATATGAGATTTGTAGTTATTTAAATCAATCGCCATTTCGCAGGCTTCATCAATCTGCGCCTTTTCGTTGGCGGTCAACTCAGTGCTACAAGTAAATATATTATAATCACTATATGTTGATATACAAGCTGTCATTTCCACTTACCCTTGTGTGGTCGAAGCTGTCACCGAAACGATCATAATGGTTGCTTGCGTCAGGATGGCTTGCAATTTCTCATTATTCTTTACCTGCTCTAGATCATTGCCCAATTCCTTTACAGCGTACAAATATTCAATTTCCCCGACAATCAAAGAATCTAGTTCAGGAAAGCGTTTTTGATACTTTTCTTTGGCAAATTTGTGTATTATGGCTAAAAATATTAGAAAAATATTTAATATTTAGCATAAAAATGTTTCAAAATAACTCGCGCACTATCTTACATATTTCATTATCGATATCAACAGCGATTGCATTGGCTTCAACAATTAATTGATATTCTGGATCAGACTCCACATTTCCTAGCATCTCCGCAGCGGTACGTTGTCTACTGCCGTACTGCTCGATTTGTTTCAGCACATACTGCAAACGTTCGGAATCACGCAGTTTACAGAGATCTCTTACGGATTGTACCTGCACATCAACTTCCATGAGATTAACTTGTGGCTTCAGTAGCTTCTCTGCTATTTCTTGTGCCTTTTCTGGCTCATCTTCCTCGTCCATCTGCGAACGATCAGGCTTGTACTGTGTTATTACAGAATTTAGAAATTTTTACTTACATTTTGTAACTCGTCCAAATCATTATCATTGTCTTCCTCTAGATCAGCAAGCAGTTCATCGGCTAAAGACATTTTTAAATGTTTTATTTACTTTTTAAGAGAAATATTAGTAAAAACACACTATTTGTAAATATTGCTGAAAAACGTTTACAAACGCGTTGTTTGACAAATAATAATGGCACAGCTGAGCAGTGTTTTGACATTTGCTCGTGTATGTAAACAAAAACAAACAACTGTGTTGCCAAGGTCCCAATTGAAAGCGTAATAAAATAAATTGTTGCGGCTTAATCATTTTCTTAAAAGTTAACAGTAATTTTGTGTTAAATAAATGAAAAATAACGTTTATTAACAATAAAAAAATGATATTCCATTATTTTATGTCTTCAATGTGTTAAAACTAATTGGTTATTTAAGCGAGGTATTACTGTTGCACAGAAATTCAAATGTCATCAAATTGCGCGGTTCTTTTTCGCATTAAGCGCAAATAAAACAAAAGCTTTGGCTTCATTTTGCGCAGGACATCACATTCTTCCAATTTGTTAGAGTGATATAATTGATACAAAGAAAAATGTCGAAGAAATTAAATAAAAGTGGTAGTGCCGGTACACCCAATAATAATCTCTTCAAGTACTTCTCACGTTCACCACGTACGCCAAATAATATACCAAAAACACCCAGTGAGGAGGAAGCAAACAAATCTGGAGCAAATGCAGAGAAAGAGAACCTACAAACTGGACATGGCAATGAAGATAATCAGCCTGTAGCTAAGCGTAAGTTGGACGTTGAAGCAAATCTTAACAAGAGTAATGCAATGGAAGTTGAAGAGGATGAAGAAAGTATTACGATTAAACGTCCGAGTAATAAAAGACATCGTATAATATTGTCTGATGATGAAGAGGAAATTACTATCCATAAAAATGGTAGTGGGAAAAATAATAATGGAGATGATTACAAGCCAAGCGACGAGGAAAATACAGACAGTAGTGTTGATGAGAAACCGTCGAGAGTTGGAAAAACACACACCAAGGTTAGCAATCAAGATACATATAACTTTGAAAACCCTTTTTAATATATTTTCATTTACTTTGTTAAGAAAACCGATGAACCAACGCAAAAGAAACCTAAATTGGAAAAGGGTAGTTTCATGGAAAAATTAGCTTCTTTGCAAGCATCAGCAACTATTACAGATGCTAAAGCGTCTGCCAAAAACGATGCAAAATATGAGAAAATTGTATGCACAACGTCCACGCTGGACGAGCCGGTAGTTTGGCCACATCAAAAGCTTGATTTTTTGCAACCAGATAAGATAAAAGATAAGAATGGCAGACGCCCTGAACATCCGGACTATGATCCCACTACATTACATGTACCAGAGAAATATTTGAATTCTTTATCACCAGTAAGTAGTGTAAAAAGTGTAATAATTCCATTAATTCTTTACTATAATAATATATGCATTTTCAGGGTGTACGTCAATGGTGGGTCTTAAAGTCGGATAACTATGATTGTGTGCTCTTCTTTAAAGTGGGCAAATTCTACGAGTTATATCACATGGATGCGGAAGTTGGTGTGCAGGAGCTCGGTTTCGTCTATATG
This sequence comes from Zeugodacus cucurbitae, assembly GCF_028554725.1. Lineage (NCBI taxonomy): Eukaryota > Metazoa > Arthropoda > Insecta > Diptera > Tephritidae > Zeugodacus > Zeugodacus cucurbitae. The sequence goes on from NC_071669.1 coordinate 5,083,354, forward strand.
CGTGGGGAATTCGCACATTCTGGTTCGCCGGAAGTCAGTTTCGACAAAATGTCTAGTATACTGATCGACCGCGGTTATAAAGTGGCACGTGTGGAGCAAACTGAAACGACCGAAATGATGAGCGAACGTTGCAAAAAGACCAAACCTACGAAATTCGATAAAGTGGTGCGTCGCGAAATTTGTCAGATTTCCAATCGAGGCACACAAGTATTTGGTACACAATGTCAGATAACACCACATTACCAGCCCAACTATATGCTGGCTGTCGTTGAAAAGGTAGTCGTATATAAGATATTTAATGTGGCGTAATATTAAAATTTGTTTTTTGTTTTTTTTTTTTTTTTTAGAATGAGGTCAGTTCAAGCAAATATGGCATTTGTTATGTAGACACTTCTATTGGCGACTTTTATGTTGGCGAATTTGAAGATGACAAAAACGGTTCACGTCTGTTAACATTACTCTCCCATCATATGCCAGTTTTGGTAAGCCAATGAAGTGAAATTACACTAAAGTCAATTAACATGAATCCTCACTAAATTTCTAGTTAATTTTTGAGCGTGGCTCCGTTTCTGAGCGTACACAGGAAATATTCCGTACCATGCTCTCTGGCATACTCAAAGATCCATTACCCGCCAATGGCACCAAAGTATGCAGCGCCGAAAAGACCTTGAAGTATCTCGCTGAGAATTACTACGCGAAATTTTCAGAAGACTCAACTAGTGCAGACCTTTGGCCACTGACGTTGCGTACAATGCAATCCGAATCTGATCATTTGGGTTTAACGCCACGAGATGACTGCAAGTTAGCTTTAAAAGCGCTTGGTCAATGCATATTCTATTTGCAACGCTGTCAACTAGAAGCAAAGGTGCTGCCAATGGCACGCTATCACCACTACACGCCGCCGGATATGTTAAGTGAGCCGGTAAATGCTGCAAAGCTACAAACAGTGAAGCAACAAGCAACTCGGCGTCGTCATATGGTCATCGACGCAACCACACTTGCTAATCTACGCATTACCGGCGAAGAGTATTCGCTGCAGGCTACGCTAGATAATTGTTGTACGAAATTTGGTAAACGTTTGCTGCACCATTGGATATGCTCGCCGAGTTGTGAGTTGAATGTGATTGTGGAACGACAGCAGGCGATTACCGAACTAATCGAACACAATATGGAGTTACAGGATTTGCGCGCTTTGTTGGCGCCAATGCCAGATTTTGAGCGACATCTGGCGCAAATACACTTATTCGGTAATAAGCGTATATCGCAAGATCATCCAGACGGACGTGCCATACTCTTCGAAGAGAAGTTGTATAATAAAAAGAAAATACAAAACTTCATTGGTATATTGAAGGGATTCACTACACTCATGCAAATACCAACACTATTTAACGGGTTTGAATCAACACTTATGAAACGTTTGACACAGTTGCAGCCAGCTGGCGGCTTCCCTGATATGGCAAAGGAATTGGATTTTTTCAAGGTATTTACGTGTAACACTTTTTCTGTTGAGTTTATGTAATGCTAGTTCTAACATCTGTGAAATAGAATGCTTTCGATCATGCGGCTGGTGCGCAAACCGGTGTGATTGCACCCGAACAAGGTGTGGACGCGGATTACGATGAGTCATTAGCGAAGATTAACAACATTAATGACACCTTTAAGGACTATCTTATTGAGCAGGAGAAATTCTTTGGTTGTCGTTTAACGCCTGGAGGCGAAAAGAATCGCTTCCAACTGGAGGTGCCCGAAAATGCGGCTAGGAAGGCGGGCAAAGCCTACCAATTGGAGGGTCAGCGTAAAGGCAACAAGCCAGTGCGACGCTTCTCAACGAATGAAACGCGTGTAGGTTACTTTGTTCTACCACTATACGGCAAAATTGAATTTTTTTTCCGGCTATTGGTCCAAACTATTTTCTTTCAGGTAGATTGACTCATAAGTAAAAAAAAGTGTATTCTCCGTTTTTTGAAGTTAACCTCCAAAATCGAAATATTTTCGAAGTTTGAAAGAAAAGTTTTTGAAATAATAATAAACATTATTATGTCTATAATCTACATGTTCATCTTAATTCTATGGTGTATATCATTTTTCAGCCAAGCTTATATGATAATTACTACAAGGGATTCAGTATTTTTCGATACGTAAAACTTTTATTTTATTTGAAGATCTAATTTTGACTCTTCATATCTTCACAGAAAAATTGTATACACCATTGTATTATGAGGAAAATTTAGATTATATCCATATTTTGAATTCTATGGTAAATTCAATAAAATTATTTAAAAAAAACTTTTTTCGAAATATTTTGAAGGCTAACGAAAATCGAAGAATACACTAAATTTACTTATGACTCAATCTTCCGGGAAAAGTTAGTTTGCTCCAATACCGAGTGTTGTACAGTGTAATTAATCACCTCAATTCACCAACTCACCACACCTCTTGTACATTTCAGTCACTGCTAAAGCAATTGCAGCATGCCGAAACTGAACGTGATGTCATATTGAAGGATTTATCGCGACGCATTTTCGAAAAATTCTCCAAACACTATGAACTCTGGAAGCAATGCGTCGATTGTGTGGCAAATCTTGATGTTTTAGCTTCGCTGGCAGAGTATGCGCGCGCACAGCAAGTTATCTGTGTGCCTGAGCTACACGAGCAATGCGCCGAACAACAGCCGTTCATAGACATTGACGAGGGTTATCATCCGTGCGCATTAGCGGACACCTTCATACCGAATGGACTCATACTCGGCACGGGTGAGACAACAGCACCGCTTTCCATACTGACCGGTCCCAATATGGGTGGCAAGAGTACGTTAATGCGGCAGGTGGGCTTGTTGGTGGTGATGGCGCAAATTGTAAGTTATAATTGATATTTGAATTTTTGAAATTTTTGAAAAATTTTGTTTATTCTTCAACTTCAAGGGTGCGCATGTGCCAGCCGCGCATTGCCGCATTTCGCTGGTCGATCGTATATTTACACGCTTGGGTGCGCAAGATGACATCATGGCTGGGCAGAGCACATTTTTGGTTGAACTCAATGAGACATCGCTGATTTTGAAGCATGCAACGGTTAACAGTCTGGTGTTGCTCGATGAATTGGGTAAATTTTTGTAGTTATTCATTATATTTGTTATGTGTGTATATGGAAATAATTAAAATTATTCATTTAATCGCTTTAAAACAGGACGTGGCACGGCCACCTACGATGGTACTGCTATCGCTGCTTCGGTAGTGAACTATTTGGCCGATTTGAAATGTCGTACACTCTTCTCCACTCACTATCACAATCTTATTGAATATTTCCACAAAGACGCACGCATAACATTGGGTCATATGGTAAGCTAAATGCATATACAGTTAAACTTCCATACCACGAACTTCTATAACTCGAAATTATCCATAACTCCAACTCTTGAATTGACAATAGAAGTCAATTTTATTCAACCATCCATTAACTCGGAAGTCTCTAACTCGATTTTTTGTGGATTATGGTGATTCGAGTTAGAGAAGTTCTACTGTAATTACCACAATTTTTCTTCTTTCAACTTAACTTTTTCACCACAACCACTTCTAGGCTTGCATGGTGGAAAACGAGGACACCGAAGATCCCACACAAGAGACCGTGACTTTCCTTTATAAATACACCGCAGGCGCATGTCCCAAGTCGTATGGTTTTAATGCCGCCAAGTTGGCTGGCATGCCACAGCCGATTATAAAGCGCGCCTATGAGGTGAGTTGGCGGCACTTCAATATGATATGTACTATTTTTGCAACTAATTTTATTTGATATTTCAGCTTTCTAAACGCGTGGAGGCTATCGCTTTGAAACGCAAGGTCTTGTCTAAAGTGGTTGCTGGCGCTGTTGGCAACAGATGCAATGAGCTTAAAGAAATTAAAAATTTACTTTTGCAGCTAAAAGCTTGTCATGTTTGAACTATACGTTTTTGTTTTGTGCTGTATGCTTTTTGTTTGTTCACCCCTTCCATATGCACCTATTTGTATACGAAATTTTCAAAAATATACATACCTAAAAGAAGCTATGATTCCATAAACACGAAAGTGGACTGCTATTATGCGTAAATGAAAGATGATTATCTTCTGCGAAATGGTAAGATTTTTTATAATTTGTTAAGAGAAATAATTAAAATGGATTTCGGTCGGAATTTGTATTTTCAAGCGTATGGGCGAATGGTACAAATTTTTAAATGCGCGTGGCTCTGTCCATTTATGGGTTTGTTACATTTCAATGGCGTCACAATGCTATAATTTGAAAATGGCAGAAATCGGTTCACAATAACGCCTAGTTTCCTTATACCACAATTTTGAAGTCTTAACTGATTCGTTCACTTAGCAATCTTTAAATTAAGCACCAGTGAAGATATGGGCATAAAACTTTGCACAAATACTTTATTTCTAGTATGCCATAGTCAGTATGGAAATCAAATCCGAAATCGGACTATGACTTTTCAATGCCCCATATATCGACCTCAGTGTTTGTGGTGTGTTTTTACTGAAAACAACGGTAAATATCTCAGATATTCTAAAGTACTTTAAAGGCCAATCAAAGCCAAGAATCAAGCCAATATTTACTCTAGCCCCCCTAAATAGAATATAAGGATTTTCGAACTTCCGGTGAGCCTTATACTGTATATATCGGTTAATATGTGAGAAATCTTAGAAAAATTAAGTGAACGTAGAATATTGGATATAATGTAGCTTGATGGCAAAAAAATAATATGGTCTACAACTTTGCTTCCGCCGTGACATTTTGCGAGAATAAGTGTGGGATGCAAACAGATCCCTATAAATATTTAGTTGAGTTAATGTTGACACAAATGTCCAAGATCGATATAAAACGATTTTATCGATTTGATCGACCAGTGCTTGACCCTAGAGATATTCCCGCAAATGTCGAGAATTCGGCTCAAAAAGTGACATTTTCAGTTGAGAATAAGTTTGGGATGCAAACAGATCCATACAAATATTTTGTTGGGTTAATGTTGATACAAATGTCCAAGATCGATATAAAACGATTTAATCGACCAGTGCTTGACCCTAGAGACATCTATTGGAAAACGGTGGAAGCAAAGTATATATCGACCTAATAGTTGAAATCGGTCCATAAGTTACCCTAGTCCTCATTTACTATATATGTTATTCTAGTGGGCTTTATTCCGAATATGTGGCTCAAATTGTGTATTCTCTTAATAACAATAAAGAAATAATTTGCGAGAGTATTAAATGTTCGGTTACACCCGAACTTAGTAACCTTCCTTACTTGTTTAAAATTTTTTGTCTAAAGAGTGAATCTTTTTTCACTTAATACATTAACGCCATGCTTACCATTGAAAATAGTCGGGGAATTCCCAAAAGACGATTTAGCAGCGGAGTTGTCAAACATGAACTTTATGCCGAATATATGGTGTGAGCTTTTGTTCTTATCGCAGAAAAAGCGCAATTATACTCAACCGTGTGACTTATTCGGTCGAATGCTTTGAATTCGTTAAGTCAACACTTCGGTGCGTTCTTCTATATTTCTTTGCCGCGCATACAATAATTGTCGAAATAAACCAGCTGAGCTAAAGATCGAACGTAAAGTTTGGATAATATTTGAGGAAAATTAAAGTAAGTGTATTTATAAACATACTCACTTACATTCTGTTCTGTATGATTATAGAGACTCGTCTTGTTAAAGGGTACTAGAAGTTTCTTCTACAGATATTACGAACAAAATCGCAACAATGAACGTGTCAGCGGAACAAGTGGACGATAGTTCATTATCAAGTTCTTCAAGTGGTAGTACTGATGATGAACATAATTTTGTTGGTAGATATCGTAGTTGTACAGCAAACATGGCCACTGATCGAGATGCAGTTGAATATAATATGCGACACAAAAATCGTGGATTGGCATTAATATTTAATCATGAGACTTTCGATGTACGGACAATAGAACCTCGTACAGGTACAAATGTGGATTGTGAAAATTTGACAAAGGTCCTTAAAAAGTTGGATTTTGATGTGAATGTGTTCAATGATTGTAGATTGAATGAGTTAAAGCAGCAATTAGTAAGAGCTTCACAGATGGATCATAGCGAAAATGATTGCATTTTGGTTGTGATATTGTCGCATGGCGAACATGGTTATATATACGCAAAGGATGTACAATATAAATTAGATGCCATTTGGTCTTACTTTACACCACAAAAATGTCCCAGTTTGGCTGGTAAACCGAAACTATTCTTCATACAAGCTTGTCAAGGAGATGAATGTGATCCAGGTGTCACTTTGAACCGTCATACCGAAACCGATGGTGACTCATCAATGAGCTACAAAATTCCTTTGTATGCAGATTTTTTGATTGCCTACTCAACCATACCGGGATTTGTCTCATGGCGCAATCCTGAATTGGGGTCTTGGTTTATACATGCACTTTACACCGAGTTGGAAATGAATGGCAAACGTTTGGATATCCTTACATTATTGACATTTGTATGCCGACGAGTCGCTATAGACTGGCAGTCCTATGCGCCGGATACTCCAAAAAAGCATGAACAAAAGCAGATACCATGCTTTACATCAATGTTAACACGCATCTTACGTTTCGGCGAGAGGCGGGCATCGCAGTAAACCAGAAAATGTTTTTTGGAAATTTTTAAAACTATATACATATTAGAGCTCTTGGTATTCGACTAATCGACTAACCGAATTAACCGAATATTAGGACATTATTCGAATAATAATATACGGTTTGCACTATTCGGATAATCGTCAGTCATCGATTATTCGATTAACCGTAGTAGAACGATTATTCGAATAGTCGTAACATTTCGACTAATCGAATAGTACTAACTGGTTAATATTCGTGCGAACGGTTACAAACCGGATATTCGAATAATCGTTTTACAGGTTAATCGAATAATTTTAAGAGCCCTAATACATATGTACATGGAACATAGCCACGTTAGATTCTTTCAATTGCTGACATATTTGTTTATCTGTATAATTTGTTTTAATATATTAAAATCAGAATATTAATACGCAATTGTTTGATTGGATTTGTTTTATTCAGCGTTATCTCTCGCTAATTTAAATGTCTCGATAATTTACGAAATATTTATCACATTATAGGATTTAAACAGTATTTTGTGAAAGTTATAGTACGATTTCTGCGATACTTTAAAGTAGTATAGTAGTAGTAGGCGTTGTTAACTGATTTCGCCCATTTTCAAACCATACTATTGGGATTCATGAACCGAATTTTGTCGAAATTGGTCGTGCAGTTCCTGATATATGGTTTTTGATCCATAAGTGGGCGGAGCCACGTCGATTTGATATCTTTTATACTAATATATTTCAATTTAATATATTTTCAATCTAATTGGAATATCCAAAGTAAATGCTTCCATGAAGTTTGTTTGATATTGCTTTAGTAGTTTATGATATACCAAAAACCGATTATGGGGCGGGGCTCACTTTCCCAAAAAAATGTCGTTCAAATATGGCCACCTCTAATATGATCCTCCATACCAAATATCTTAATATATAAAAATCCAATGTCCGTGTGTATGTTCCGAATGAACTCAAAAACGAGTCAACTGATATTCATGAAAGTTGGCAAATACATGTAATTTGGTCAAACTTAGATGATAGGATAGTTATTATTCGTCTCTACAATTAATAATTAACATTTTGTTTTACTTCTAATTTACAGTTATATAAATACAGGCAAATATATAATCTAAAAAATCAGAGAACAGTGAAATTCATTTGATGAAATTTTTTGTGTGTATTCCAGTGGGTTTGAGGATGATTCTTACGGAGAGAAAAATTAAAAAAATGACAGAAAAAGTCTAAAAACCACACTTTTATAATCTCCCATAAAAACAATTTGTATGCTATAGATATAAAAATGAATTTCTGTTCGTTAGTCTCGCAAAAAGTCGAAAACGGCCACACCGATCTGGCTAATTTTAGTCTTGAAATATTCGAGCATGGCCAAGAAAGGTTTAGAAAGTAAGTAAATATCGCTATAGCGAAGATTCTCAGATAATCAAGTTGAAGAATAACGGCACATAAAGAATCGCTTCTTTAAGAACTAACATACAAATGTTTTTGCAACAAGATCCAACTGCGATTGTAGCAGCGGTTGCTAGATATTGGGAATGTTAAGGTCACAGTTGACATCTCGATGGATTAATAACATTTCCAACAGATATCTGTCATTTCACAAACTCGAAAGAGGAGCTTATCCATCGTGTTTTCTCGACATCAAACAACAATATAATACCCATAATTGGCTGAGTGGATTGCGACAATTTAGAATTTCGTTTCAGGAGAGCTGACACAGCTAAAAATCAGGATGACGTAGTCAAAGGATTTTTATAATCATTGGAACTGCCTGGACTATCACCATTATTTTGCATATAAAAGTAGCATCAGTTCTCATCATGCTGTATAACATAAATCAACCTCGACTTTGTAATGGAACAACATAACATTGGCTGTGCAGAAACTAATATGATGCAAACGAATATCTGTACGAAGTTTCATTGATACATATATCCAATTTTTACACAAATTATCGATTTCACAGACAGACATTCAGTTTTCAACTCTTCCTCGTCACCCTCATCACTTTATGGTATATGGGCATTTCCGAAAGAAGGTCCACCACAGACAAAATATTGAACATTATTAGAATTACAAAGTATTGTATATTTTCATAGCAAAACATTTACAATTATGTATATTAAATTAATTTAAAATTAATTCATAACCAATTACGAGATATACGAAAGCCAAGTCGCATAGGAGCTACTTTTCTCATTTCGAATTTTCTACTGCATTTGTTTTTTCATCAAAATTGTTGAAGAAACATATCATGTATTAATTTTTGCTTTGTGTAAAACCTTTATAAGTTTAAATTTAGGGTATAAACAGTAAATTTTTATACAATTAAAATAAAAAACCTTGTTCAAAAATCAGAAGATTTGTGGTTTTGGTAACTACTTAAAATTGGTCCCGTGCGACATCGTAGGTGTGGAATTTAAAAATTGAAAATTATTTTGTGTCTTATAAAATTGACTGAAGTATGTAAATAGATACATTTACATTAATTATTTACATATGAGCAAAAACCGCACTTTAAATTCTACTGAAATAGCTATTCATTATATAGATTTTGGCGAAAATTATAGGCTTACAAATCAAAATAAGGTGCTCATTTTAACAAGCTTGTCAGGAGAAAATCGTTTGCTTTTAAAAGTGACAAGTTAACGCAGGACATATTATTTTCTTGATAAACCTCTTAACTGAAATTAAGAAATCCTTTTGTTGCTTTTCTAATTTTTTTAATTTTTTTTAAGGTAACTGTTCTCAGTTTAAAATCAATCTTTTTATAAATTATCAAAAGGAAAGTCTAGCAGATAACGAGATCCAAACATTTTTATATCCGAGGACATCATTTTCTGAAAAAACTGTATTTCACATTCATAATACTATTTTCATTTCATACTATAGAATTTTTGTTGTGTTTCTCGTTGGATGTTGGTTAAAATAAATAAATAAATACATTTACTAATTTTTTAAGCCATTTTATTGGACTTGTTGTTAAATAATTCCGTATTATAACAACAAAATCAACATAAATATTATGATGATTTTTTTGTGGATTATGGTGATTCGAGTTAGGGAAGTTCCACTGTATGTCTATAGTACATGAATAAATCTGGTTAATGAACGAAGGAAAAAAGAAAATATTAAAATATAATTCAATTTTTAATTTTTTAAATTTAAATTTCGTTTATTAACTAGATAATGTTATTTCAAAGATGTGTAATAATTTGTGGAACAGAGATACACAATTAGGAGAAAAAAATTTCCTCTGAATTAAATTAATTAATTAATTAATGAAACATTTGCCGATTTTACCCTTAAGCACTGAGTTCTTCAAGTAGATATCCGGGATTTTGAAAAGTTATAGTCCGGTTTCGAAAAATTTGCCATAAGTGAAGCCACAGATGATATACAGTATTTGTGTAAAGTTTTATTCCGCTATCTTCATCCTTTTCCTATGTATATATTATAAAGTGAAGGAATCAGATGGAATTCAAAAATCGAATTCGCCCATTTTTAATCCGTGTTGTCAGGGTGTCAAGATAATATTATATTATATATGCATGTAATATATTATATACCGAATTTCATTGAAATCGGTCGAGTAGTTCCTGAGATATGGTTTTTAACCCATAAGTGTGCGACGCCACGCCCATTTTCCATTTTGTAAAAAATCTGAGTGCAGTTGCCATCTGCCATTTCTCATGTAAAATTTAGTGTTTCTGACGTTTTTCGTTAGTGAGTTAACGCACTTTTAGTAATTTTCAACCTAACCTTTGTATGGAAGGTGGACTGTATAAGCAAATGTCTAAAAGAAACGATTGTAGAAAGTTTGTTTTGCGAGATATATACAAAAAACCTATTTGGAGGCGGGGCCACATTAAAAAACTTACATCCAAATATCCCCCTTCCTAGTGCGATCCTTTATTCCAATTTTTACTTTTATAACTTTATTTTTTGATTTTGCCCATCTTCGAAAGCAACCTTCTCAGGGTGTCAAGGAATATGTGTTCCAAGTTTCATTAAGATATCTAATTTTTTACTGCCACACCGACAACATGGTGTTACTCGACAAGCTATCAAGTGTTATAACTAAGCCATAAATAAAGCGGTAAAAATTAAATTTGATAATTGGTCCAGTAATGACTCAAGCTGCGACATACTATATATAATGATTTTCATTATTCTAGTGGGCTTTATGTCGAATATATTGGTCGAATTGTGTGTTATCTTAATATATGTAGTGTCCGGTTACATTGAATTGCTTTTTCTCGAACACGGTAAAGTCAGCTGCAAAGATTTTCTTTTACGAAATTCTTATTATACCTACTTTTCATGTTTTTGTTTTTGTTTTTATCGCTTAAACCTCATATAAACTCAACGACGTGCAGTTTCATGGATTAAAGAATAATTTGATTTCGTTCGAAAAACACTTCCTCAACAGGCAACGCAAACGATCGGTAGTGAAGTATTAAAATAAATTGGTTCAAACTAAACAAATTGTGAACTTATATAGTACATAATCCCCATAAGGGGTATCAAGGAATTTGTTTCAGAAAATACTATTATACAAATATTATGAACACAGCGTGACAAAGGCTACTTAATACTAGCTTCCGAAGAGATTAATTCAGGGTCCGATCCTTCTGAATTAGCTTGTACAGCAAGCATGTCAATCGATAGAGATGCAGTTGAATATAATATGCGACACAAAAATCGTGGATTGGCATTAATATTTAATCATGAGAATTTCGATGTACCGACATTAGAACCTCGTACAGGTACAAATGTGGATTGTGAAAATTTAACACAGGTCCTTAAAAAGCTGGATTTTGATGTGAATGTGTTCAAGGATTGTAGACTGAATGAGTTAAAGCAGCAATTAGTAAGTGCTTCACAGAAGGATCATAGCGAAAATGATTGCATTTTGGTTGCGATATTGTCGCATGGCGAACATGGTTATATATACGCAAAGGATGTACAATATAAATTAGATGCAATTTGGTCTTACTTTACACCACAAAAATGCCCCAGTTTGGCTGGTAAACCGAAACTATTCTTCATACAAGCTTGTCAAGGAGATGAATGTGATCCAGGTGTCACTTTGAACCGTCGCACCGAAACCGATGGTGATTCATCAATGAGTTATAAAATTCCTTTACATGCAGATTTTTTGATTGCTCACTCAACCATGCCGGGATTTTGCTCTTTTCGTTGTCCAATGCAAGGATCTTGGTTTATACATGCACTTTGCACCGAGTTGGAAATGAATGGCAAACGTTTGGATATGTTTACATTATTGACATTTGTATGCCGAAGAGTCGCTGTAGACTATCAGTCCTATGCGCCGGATACTCCAAAAAAGCATGAGCAAAAGCAGATACCATGCATTACTTCAAGGTTAATGCGCATCTTACGTTTCCGGGAGAAGCGAGCATTGCAGTAAACCAGAAAATATTTTTTTCATGTTAAATTTTGAAATCTATTTACATTCATGAAGCATTAACACATTTAATCTTTTAATTGCTGATATATTTGTTTTATGTGTGTATCTTGATTTAATATATTGGAATATTAATACGCAATTGGTTTTTGTTTTGATTTATTTTATTCAGCATTATCTCTCGCTAAATTTTACATGTCTCGATAATTTACGAAATATTTATCACAGTAAAATAATATTACAATTAAATAAATACTTAAAATATTGCTTTTTATATAATAGAAACGAAAGGAAATTGACTATTTGAAATCAAAAAGTTTGTTAAAGCATTTGTGTATCGTATTTATATTGAATAAATCACAAATATAAAAACACACACTCACGCATATCATATGAATTCGTGGTACATGGATATATTGTTCTATATAATACATATAGAATATGGGTGTTGGTTTGTGTGTGTGTATGTATGCGCGTGTATATGTATGTAATATTGTCAAATATAATAGATTGTAAATTGTGTAAACATTAACTTAACAAAGCGGCAAAGAAAAATAGGAATTTGAGTTTACTGATTGTATTGTGTTGCTTATGTAGGTATGTACGTGTATGTGTGCTTAACAATGAAAAGCACAAATAACGGTTTATCTGGTAATATTGTTGCAATTGAACGTAATGCTCATATTTTTCTTATTTCATATATTAACTGTTACGCATGTGTGTGTGTGTATATGCGTTAAAATATTTTAAGCTCTTTGTTTTAACATAATATTAATACTAAAAATAATAAAATTCTCAGTGTTGACTAACTCAATCTGAAAGTATATGTATTATATAAGTAAACTCGGTTTTATCAAAACAACTGACGACACTTCAACTTCGCACTTTTTAGCCGGAAAGGGTTACAGAATCATGCCTCCAATAATTCGAAAATAAAAATTAGTTTTTTATTTATAATTTGTTCACTATTCACGAAGTTTTACGATGCTTAAATCGTAAGTGTAATGTGTGATTACACTGTGATAGTCGAAAAAAAAAGACAAGACCAAATTCGACGGTTCTACGAATCGATAAGTTGAATAAGTATCAAAGGGTAAATTAAAATATTGACGAAACGTGAGGGCAAAAACATTAAAAAAATGGATTAAATTTCAGTTTTTTCGACATATTGGCTATAGGGACACAAAAAACATTGATTTTGGGGTTTACAGTCATCTAAGAACTTAAAGACAGACTTATTCTGAGAAGCTTTGCCAAAGAAAGTTTACCAAAAAAGTCAACATTAAAAAAGTTAGAGACCGAAGAAAAATGTGCCTTTCTCTTACAATGGGCCACTTTGATGAAAAACTTCAAAAAAAAATTTTGTATGAAACCATGATTGTAACTCAAAAAAGTAATGATGCAGTTCGATTCGTAGGACCCGAAATAGGGGGAAACCGTCGAATTTGGTCTTGTCTTTTTTTTTTTGGAAAAAAACTATCACAGTGTTATCGCTTGAGGACTTCTTCAAAACTTTTTTAGAACTCTTTTGGACAGTTATAAAATGTGGATTCAATCAGTAAGGATTTACATAAATTAATTTGAATTTATATGCATTTATGCTCACTTAAAAATGTCCGCTTTAGACTTAGTCGACGGAAGGTACGGAAGCTAGATATGTCCCAAATTTTTTGCTGAACATCACAACATTTTGAAACTGTTTTTGCATATCAGATTTTGATTGCAGAACGAAGGAATAGACGAGTTGACAGTCCTGGGCCGCAAAAAAATATGTGTCCAATCCGAAATAGACTGGTAACGATTTCTCAAAATTATTTGTGAAATAATGCTGTTTTTGTCAAGATTCCATTTAAGATTCCATTTAAGTATGGGTTTCAAAATTTGAAGAAAAAAAAATTGTTTGTCTTATTAGATAGTGTCCGAGTAAGAGTCTAAGAGATATACTCTTTGCATCCGTCCGTCCATCAGGCCACGTCAGTACGAATGTAAAACTTTAAAACTTTTATTTTTCAAGTCGGTGGACACGATTGCTCGAAATGTTATGAAGCGATTTCTTTCAATTATTGCACACATCTTTGGAATAATAGGTAATAGATAATACCAACTAATGAACGAAGGATTTTTGTACAGAATGTCAAGAAAGTGTTTTGACAAGACTACTAAAATACTTTCTTGACATACTGCTTGTTTATTACAACTATTTTTTCGAGCCAATATATGCGAAAATTTGACAAAAAAGTGAGTTTTTTGGTTAAAATTCTGTAAAAAATTCAAATTTCAATATTTTCTTTTTTTTCTTCGTTCATTAACTACATTTATCCATGTACTATTGAAATATTTTTGGTTTATTGCTCTTAGATGAACCAATCACGAGTTGTGATGTCCACGACAAGACCGTTTTTTGGACACGACATGGAAGATCAGCTGCCATGGTTGAGTTTTCGGATTTCATGAAGTTTGTAACACCCAGAAGGAAGCGTCGGAGGCCCTATAAAGTATATATATAAATGATCAATATGTTGAACTGAGTCGATTTAGCCATGTCCGTCCGTTTGTCTGTCTGTATATATACGAACTAGTCCTTCAGTTTTTAAGATATCGTTTTGAAATTTTGCAGATGTTATTTTCTCTTCAAGTAGCTGCTCATTTGTCGGAACTGCCGATATCGATCATACAAACTGAACGATCGGAATCAAGGGCTTGTATGGAAAACTTCCGCATTTTACTACATATCTTCACGAAATTTGGTGTGAGTTATTGTTCATAGAAATAATTTAATATCCGAAAAAATTGTGCAGATCGGTTCACTATAGCATATAGCTGCCATACAAACTGAACGATCGGAATCAAGGGCTTGTATGGAAAACTTTTCTTTTTTTTACTTACTTTTTCTTACGTCTTTAGATTTGCTTAAACATATAGTCACTAAAAGAAATGCACCTGTGAAGGGTATATTAGCTTCGGTACAGCCGAAGTTAACGTTTTTTCTTGTTTAAATAAAAATTTCACAAAATACAGTTTATAAATGTATCTTATATATGCTGAATTGTTTAAATGAAAAATTAAAATGCCCTTCTTTTTAATTAAAAGCAAACTTTGTGCAACCAATATCAAAAAAATTAGGATTGTTAATCATGTAACTGGCTTATTATATTTATCGTTGGAAGATTCATATGCACATATATGTACATATACGCACACAAGCGGCAACTGCACACACACACACTCTTTCGAACACTCACACTTTGCCTACAAACTAATACAACTGATGTGTCTGTATGTGTGTGTTTTTTATGTGTTGTAAGTTAAAATTTGATGGCGATATTTGTAATTCGTAAGTATAAATGTAAAAATTAGCTTATGTTCACTTAAATTAACGCAGTTTTACAGAAATATTTAATTTTTAATTTTTTTGTAATTTTTTTATTTTTTTTTTTTTATTTACGATTTTGGGGATTTCACGACCTTCGGTTGATACGTTTTCAAATACGCGCTAACACAAAAACATATGTACATACGTACGTATGTATATAATACTTGCAATATTTGCATATTTATGTACATATGTATCTATGTGCATTTACGCTAGTGCTTAATGCATGTATGTATGTATGTATGTATATATTTTACAAATACATATTGCTATTGTGTAATTTAGATATTTTTCTTTACGCACATCTATAAAAAAAATTGTCTATCTTAGCGTACAATTTGCTTACTTAGCTAAGTACATGTAACTTAATTATATATATATGCTAATGTATGTATGTATCTATGTATATGTATAAGCTATGTGCACGATTTGTGTTAGTAAAATTTTGAATTTCACCAAAACTCAGCAATAATCAGCACAAATATGGTTGGAATGTGTAAAAAAAAAAGCGCAAACAGACATTCGTTGGTGCCTACAGTTCTATGTGTGGTATGTACAGCTGTGTTCAAAATAATAATAGTGCTAAGAAGTCAATATTTGAATTTCTTATAAAAAGTTTATTAATTTTTTTTTCAGTATTAAAATTGAGTATGAACATAACCGAAACATTAATTTTACATTTTATATTGGTCTACAACTTCCGCCGTTTTTTTGGAAATTTAAGTTTTTTTGTATAAAAACGATGGTTCGATGAGCCTCACTTTTCTTGGAATTAAAAAAGCAAATCTCGAGAATTCGGCTCAAACAGTGACATTTTCAATTGAGATTAAGTTTGCGATGCAAACAGATCTCTACAAATATTTTGTTGCGTTAATGTTGACACAAATGTCCAAGATCGATATAAAACGATTTAATCGATTTAATCGACCAGTGCTTGACCCTAGAGACATCTATTGGATAACGGAAAGTTGTAGACCTAATAATATATGGCTTTTGTTAATATAAAACCGGAAATTTTTTCAATAAAAATAATGGCCTTAATCATTGAATTCGTATCGAAAATAAAATTTACGATCACATTGAACTCACTTACCGACTCGAAAAAAATACATTCCGCTGCTAATAGATGTCGCTAATTACGAAATCATTGAATCCGCAAAATCGAAAATTTTGCTCGAAATCTATCCGTTGGTGAATGAGTTGCGGAAATGTAAAAGAAATAAACCATTTGGAAGTTTTTATGTAAACAATTAAATGCGTATTTTAGAGACGAGAGACAAAAACGGACTAACAAAAATGAATTAAAAATGTTTAAAAGCGATATAAAGTTGCCCACTCGAAATTGCGAAAGAATTTTCTCAAAGAGCCTCAGGCGAATTAAATATTTCTATGGAAGAAATTTCACAATAGTTAAAGGTCAAATTTTTAATTTTCTTTTAATAAAGCAAAAAGCACAGACTTTTTTTAAATTTGTCGCATTTGTCGATACAACAGTTTTACGTTCTCACTTTGTGGTAAAGCAGTTTATCGACGGAATCATTGATTGCATGAACATTTTCGATTGAAAATCTTTATCGTATCGAAATCGAATTCGCTACGGATTCAATGATTAGGCCCAATAAAACTCAAACAGCTCGAAAATTAGCTGTTCACAAAATTAGTAGTATAGATATAAAGAAATGGGTTCAGTACTTGGTGGAAAGGCTCCTATTAAATAAAACTGCCTCACAGCGACGCATAGGCATAGAGTTGATTAGGCCTTCATAATGGGTTTTAGGTATTTCTTACCAAGAATACTTAAAAATACTTCAATCCAAGGCAGACATGATAGAGCAAAGAAGATATATACCAAATTTTCGAAGGAATCGGTTCAGTAGAACTTGAGATATCATGTCAACCACCTCAAAAAAAGTGGTTTCGAGAAAAACGCGTTTAAAGTTTAGGAGACCGCTCGGACGGCTTAGGCGCCACTTCACAAAATAGAGTGTATCTCCGAAAATAAGTCGAATTTTGAAAAATCCTTCCAAGGCCGTATTTTTGAAAGTCTAAACTTTCAAAATATGCAAAAAAAAAAATCGATTTTTTCAAAATTCTAGACCAGAATACCTCCTTAACTATTTCCCAAAGTTCGCGATTATTGCTTTTCTGAATATCACCGCATAGGTTCTTTATGGAATTGAGGTCGGACCACCACCACCTTAATCACTTTGATACGAAACCACTACTTGGCTAGCCGTCTTGTATGTTTCGGGTCATTATGCTGCTGGCAGACCTATTTCAGCGGCATTTCGTATTCAGTATTGTTACCTTATATGTGTTATTCAAAATATCAACGTAGACATTTGGAGCCATGACAGTGTAGATACTAAATAAAAGATAAAAGACAAGCCCAAACTAATATTTTTGATCTCACATGTTTTACCGTTATCGTAGTGTGTTTAGGTTGGTATTCAGTCTTCGGTGGACAATGCACCACATGCTGTCGTGAACCTCTGACTCCAAAGCGAACGACTTTACTTTCATCTGTTCATAATACATTTCGTCTCTATTTCAATTTCAATGATAAGACTCTAACACACGCACTATTATTATATTGTACACAGCTGTATGTATTTATGTATGTATGTATGCGTGTGTGTTATCAAATGTATGTATGTATGCAATTTAATTTAATTTATTATAAAAAAATGAATCGCAAAATGTGTTGCTAAGCGCATAACTCGAGAACCACTGAACCGATTTCGCAAATTCTTTGTTTAGAATGTTTTTAGAGGTACCGGGATGGTTCTTACGGAGAGAAAAATTAGAAAAATTGCCTGAAAAAGTCTTAAATCCACAATTTTCTAATCACCCATACAACAATTTGTGTCGTTAGTCTCGAAAAAAATCGAGAAGGGCCAAACTGATCTGGCTAATTTTAGTTTTGAAATATTTATGGAAGGCCAAGGAAGGATTAGAAAGTAAGTATATATCGAAAAATTGTGAGGAAGATAACAAAAAGATGATTTTATTTGAATTGACAACAAAATTATAAAAAAAAAAATATAATAATATTTTGAAAGTTGTCATTGTTGCTTTGTTAAAATATTTTTATCATTGTTCAATTGTATAAGGCTGTGTCGATAGCCCAAAATAATTTGTAACAAGTAGGGAAAGGCAACCAAACATTTTATACTCTCGCAATTTATTGATGTAATTTTATTACACAAAATTTGAAATAAAGTCCAATAGAATGACGAAAATCAGCATATATAGTACATGAGGGTTGAGGTAATTCCTGAACCGATTTCACTATTTTCAACACCCAGTTATAATGGGAATAGGGGCAACTTGGCACCTGTTAGTAGTCGGCATTGAAATTACTCCTAAATTGCAAATCAATGAAACACCAGTCTGCAAAATCGCCAAAAAATGAGAGAGAGCTATAAAGAAGATTTTCCAGATATTCAAGTCGTTGGAGGTACTGCACAGGACTTTAAAAGATTTACGCGACAACGAAAATATTTTTGGTGAAGCCATGATTCTGTTGGCAGGTGATTTTCGCCAGACTATTCCTGCATCAACTGTTGCTGACGAACTAATCACATTCCTAAAATCATCTAATTTGTGGCGACACATAAAGAATCGCCAATTAACAAATAACATACGAGTGTTTTTCCAACAATATCATACTGCGATTGTAGAAATAGTTGAAAATGGTAGCGACGCAGTTGACACCCCGATGGATTAATAATATTTTTAACGGGTTTCTGTCACTTCATGGCCTCGAAAGAGGAGCTTATACATCGTGTTTTTCCTGACATGAAACCATAATATAATAAACATAAATGGCTGATTGAATGACCTATATTGGTGGTAAAAAAACAAGGATCTCTTTGATCTTATTGCGACAATTTGGAATTTCGCTCCAGGAGAGTTGACACAGCTACAAAGCAGGATGACGTAGTCAATTATCCCACAGACTATTTTAAATTGCTGGACTATCCCCACTAACTTGCAATTAAAAGTAGTGTGAGTTGTCAGCATCCTGCGTAACATAAATCAACATCAAACTTTGCAAAAGAACAAGACTGGCTGTGAAGGAGGTAATCCATATCGTACCAAAGCCAAGATAAAGCTAACTATAAAATTTGGTCATTTGTTACTTTCTCCAATATACGATTAAAAAAATCAAAGTTTTACAAATTATGATGATTTACGCTTAACACAGATCCTCAATAATGTCTATCAATCATTTTAAAAATTTATCGGCTATAACGTTTTCGTCTTTATGCGTAAGCATTTTCTCTCTGCATTGAAAGATTTACTAATTTAATGTATAGTATACCTTAGCCACAAAAACGTGTGGCCGGGTCTGCTAGTTTGTTATAAAAAATTTATTTTCTTTGTGTACGCTTTGAAATAAAAATAAAAAAAATTAAAAAATTATAAATTTCTGAATTATTTTATTATTATGAATTCTTACTTCCTGATTTCCACAAGCGCATAACTATACATATATGTAGGTGTGTGCATGTGTATGTATATACAAAATGCTGCTACAAATTTGAATTGCTACAATCTTTACGCGCTCTTTATCTAATATTAGTAAGCAATTTGCGGTTTCTTTCTTTTAATTTTTTTTTGCTAAATTTTTTATATGTACAGTCATGTGAAAAATAATAGGGACACTTGCTTGAAAATAGGTAAAAAATAAAATAAAAAAATTATCAAAAATGTAACATGCAATTGTTTGCTGGGATGTCAGTGAAGTAAAGAACCGTTATCAAAGAAAAAATGCTGATCATTTTGTGAATTATGATCGTTTTTGAGTGTGCAAAATAATAGGGACATGTGTCATGTGTCCCTATTATTTTTCACATGACTGTATGTATGTATGTATATGTATGTGTGTTTGTAAGCTCTTCCTGCCATCGGCTGACTTTCTGCTGGCAGCTAAACGTGACTGCTGAACTCAGCTGCTAGCTTTGTCCAATTTGTTAGTCACAACAACAAACAAACACACACACACACACATATATATTACATATATACACATGCATATACATATGTATATATATGTATGTATAAGTATACAATATAACCATTCACCCACATCCACACGCATCACACACATTCCATCCATCCATAAGCAATTCAGCATGCTTTTATTTTTGTTTTTGTTTTTCTATTGTGTTATTGTTGTTGTTTGTTGTTGTTGTTTGTTTGTTTGTTATAAATAAGCCTTAAACTATTACTTAACATATTCAATAACAATGCTTGCAGTAGCCAACCACAAACCCAATTGCGTTCGCCACTAATCGTCGCGTATGACATCTTTGCGCGCCTTAAAATTACGCCACGAACCATTCGTACAGACGCCAGCACCGCGCCACCAATCATTTACGTCCGTGTACCAGCGCGGCTTACGTAATGACTCCTCATCGTGGAGTGCGGCACAAACGCGACACCAATAATACGTGTTGATAAACTCACCGGTGCCCTTCCATTTGAAATATGAATTGTAGAGTTCGTCGTCTTTATCGAGTATATGCAAGTATTCGGCTAATTCTTTGGGCGAGGCAAATTCATCGACATGGATGTAGGAACGATGCGGTGAGCTCACTTCATAATCCTCCGGACGTGCACCCATAACAATTGGTAAAATATTGCGTTGTAGTGCGTTGACGAAGAACTTTTCGGTGATGTAGTCTTTGCAATTGGAATTCTCGAAGGCGAGGTAAAATTTGTATTCATGATCGAGTAGTTCGAAGCATTTGTCGGCGGTGCTGCGTGGACATTTGTAATTGCCACAAACGCCATAGATGTCAACCTACAGAAGATGTGAGATGAGGGAGTGATGGATTATAGACAAGTTAGAAGCATAGTTATAGTTAGCGCAAGCAATGGAAGAATTGTAAAATGGTTTAAACCACAGACTTGTATTGTATATAGCAGACAGTTCCTAATAATTAAAAAGGAATATGATTGGCTTATAGAGTAAAAGCCGAACAAGCTATCCCTTCAAAGGTACCAGCTACATTTTAGTTTTGGAATACTGTGGGATGTTATATCTGACTAGAGAGTACCATATTACAGCGCCAAAACTTGAACCTACGACGCAGCAAATAGTATTAACACCCTCAGCTCACAACAATTCCTAACTTGCGGAGTGTCTTAAGAACGTTAAATCAGATTAAATTATATAACTGATTACTTAGATGGAGTTCACACTTGGACTACTACAGACAATCCGTGGTGAAGACAGAAAAATCTCATATAATACGATTTTAACTATGGACAAAGCGTCTTGAACTCACCACATTTCCACTTGAACGTTTAATTTTTATTACTGGTAGGCCAATTGGATGTCTGAAGGTTTGAAAACAGATGGAGTTCACGCTTGGACTACTACGGACAATCCGTTGTGAAGACAGAAAAATCACTTATAATACGATTTTAACTATGGGCAAAGCGTCTTGAACTCAACACAGTATCTACTGGATGTCTAACTCAACTGGATGTCTAAAGGTTTGAGATTTTGAGGACGGCCTTCTACTACTGGTAACCGATTTTTAACTTTACCACGTGTACACCGATTGATCGATAACCAGCGATGAACCAGCTTCTTTAGCTTCTCTACTTTTAAGCACTCTCATTGCTATTTCTTCTCTCCCGTACGGTTAGCTGCTCACAATATTCAAAGTGAACCATATCAAATAAGTACTTACATCTATGTATTTTTGCAATTCATGCGCAAACTGTAGACGTCCATTGCGTGCGCCACAATTCGAGACGAACCAAGCGACTTTTTTCGTTTTATTCATAGCATAATTGTGATCCTGCTCCACTTGATTGATTTTCGCATCATAGTAGAGCCATTTCTCATAAGGCGCCATAATATCGCTGTCACGCCTACAATTGAACGCAAACACAATGCATTAGCTAGCAGTTAGCGCAGATAAATAAATAACGAATTCGCGTTTACCTGTAGGTGGCCGTCCAATTAATGGCGTCCGGTACTTTTACGTTTTGCGTATGATATGGACATTCCAAATAATACAACATGCTAACCTGCTGTGGGTTTGATGGTCGGCCGAGGCCGGTTGGTATGTAATGATCCTTATATAGTATCATATCGGCCTTGTCGGCGAGACCGCGATTCGATGTCAGTTCGCAGGTATCTACAGGACATTTCGAGCGTAGGAAGACATCACGACCTGCATTATATGTTGCAATTAAAGAATGTTAGCCACAATATGTTATCAGCATTTCACTTACCTTGTTTCACATTCCACGGACCGAGTCCATTGTAGAGCAGTATGACTTTCAGTCGTCCGCTGGCGCGCACCTGCTCATAATTCGGCGGCACATACATCAACTGATTGACGATGCGATCACTGTGCGGGTTTTGATAGGGGAACAGTCCGGCACCGCGTGGATCGTGCTTCTTGCCACGCAACGCACTACCGCCGCCTTTACCAGCCCCCGTACGTGTTGGCGCGGCATGCGCTGGCTTCGGGTAGTACTCACCTTGCCGGAAGAACCAGGGGCGTGTGGCGGTGTTCTCCAGTGGCACCTGTCCTGGATGCAAATGTTCTTGCTGTTGTAGTTCGCTTAATTCATTATTTACAAGGTCGTTGAGGGGCGCATTGTTGGCGCCTTGCGCAGACGCTTTATTCGCCCGTTCATTGCCATCGTCGTCAGCCGAGTCGTCACGCTCAGCGTGTGCTGCAAGCTGCGATGCCACGGTGTTGGCGCTGTGCGTGTAAGCTTGCAACGATTGCGCTGCTTGCTCGTCTTGTGTACGCTCGTGTGTTTGTTGTGCTGCGCCTTTTGGTTTCCAAATTTCATGTTCACTAAAGAAAGTTCAAAAATTTGAAACACAATAAATGACAAAGTGAGCCTCTGACGGTACTTATCGCAATGAGCAACAAATCATGCAGTCATATGTTCAAAGTATGTGCTTCGACTTACCGCAAATTAAATCCGAATATCAGCAGTAGCGCACAGAATAGTGTAAAATAAAAATATTTCTTTAGCGAAAATTTCGGACGACGCATTTTTTTGTGTCGTTTCTCCGCTGAGCGTGTGGTTCTCTAGCACGTTGTCGTCGAACCGCTTTGGAAGGCACTTCTCAACCGCCGCCTCGTCTCGTCAACGACATTTACAGAATGCTTTTCATTTCCCTATAAATACAATTGTTCTGAGAATATAGACTTTTAGAGTGTACATTTGTGCTTGTGTGAACTCAGTTATAGCTGCTCTTGGGGTATAAATACACTTTGATATATTTTATATTTGAGTCTGGCGTGTAAGGTATATTTATAATTGTTTTTTTTTTTTCGTTTGACACTTGTTGACTTTAGTTTTGCTGAGCGGTATAAACATATGTTTCAATTAAACTAAATACAAATATTGTTTTTTAGAAATATTGTTTGCGGTTTCTCAGCCGTTTCTGACTGCTCTCCGCGCCGACTGCTGGTTACGCAGCAATAAGCTGGAATTTGGAGTGAGTTATATGGTTAAAATATCTGGCTATTCTTGTTGTATAAATAATATTTTTTTTTTTAATTTTTTTGAGCGAGCTTTTTGCTAAGAATCGTTGTGTTAATTTTAAATTTTCGGAAGTGACTAATCGTGCACTAAATCCCTTGTTATTTTGAACTCTTGTTCGTCATATCGAATAATGAACACTCAGGTTTTTATTTCAAAATTTGAAATCTTTTTTGAATCATGATGCGTAACTATAGCCTACATTTAGGCGCCATGAACTAATACCGGCAAGTCAAAAATCTTTTCTTTCCGAGTTGGCATGCGCCTTTCTTTGGCACTTAAAAAAATATATTATTACTGTAAACTATATTTCCGAAAATGATATTGTGCTCATCAGCTTCCGTGAGTTTTCGACTAAAATGACCTTCAACACTTCTTAGGTGTTTCGTATGCATGTATTTTTATCTGAATATTTACTTATTATTTAAGAGATCCGTCAGTGGTTTAAATATTGTTATGCTGTGGTGTAAAATAACCGATTTTCGAGATTTAAAATTTGTGCCAATTATGGTTCATAGAAAAAAATCATATAATATAAAGAGGTATAAATATGTTGTTATTAGGTCTACAACCGTTTTCCAGTAGATGTATCTAGGGTCAAGCACTGGTCGATTAAATCGATTAAATCGTTTTATCTCGATCTTGGACATTTGTGTCAACATTAACCCAACAAAATATTTGTAGAGATCAGTTTGCATTCCAAACTTATTCTCAACTGAAAATGTCACCTTTTGAGCCGAATTCTCGACATTTGCGGGAAATTTTGCTTTTCTTTTTCAATTCCAAGAAAAGTGCGGCTGAGGCTCATCGACATTTGTAACATAAATTCGATTACCTTTGAATTTACCATAAATGGTGGACTATTAACGGGCTATTCTTGTAGCAAATAGTTGGTCTTAAAAGTAACTTTGACAAGAGTTAAGTAACTTGAACTTGAAATTTTATTAAACTCTTTAAGTTTAGGTTTATAAATATATTATATTACCATTAAAAATATTTAGTAAAATTTGTAAAGTAACTCAAGTATTCCAAATATTATACAAAACTATATAAAAACCACAAATTTCTGAGACAATACAATTCGGCATTTTAAATGTGATTTAGGTTGCACGGCTCATATATATGTATTTATTTTATTTTGCGTCACACAAGACCTTAGCGCATGACTATTTAATGTTATTATTCACTACTTTTGGCGGTTTTGTTTAAACAGCTGTCACAAATTTCCCAAATATTTCAATTTCAATAGCTTTTCGATGAACTAAACTTGAGAAATTTATAAAAAAAAAAAAATTAATAAAAGAATAATTGTACTCTATAGGGCTCTTAAGATTAGTCGAATAACCTGAAAACCGATTATTCGAATACCCGATTTGTAACCGTATGTTCGTATGAATATTAACCGAATAAGATAACTTGGCGAGGTCACGAAGTCTACTACACCTTCCAATATAGCATAATTCTAATTTCTTTCAGGGCCAATGTCGATATCAGAATAAAACGTGGAAAAATATTTGCTACGATAAGTTTTCTAAGGGGGAAGGGGAGGGGTTTCAACAGCGTGGTCATTATCGACAAACTTTATCTAAAAAATTTTTGATATTGATTATATTTTCAAATGATTAGTGACTCCCTAAATAATTTCATTTTATCAAATAGTTAACTAGAGCATAATTTAACGATCAACTTAACCATAGCAACACGTGGTCCGTTCAGTAAATGCATATATAAAATTTGTACATGTCTCCGCAACATTTTTCGTGAGTTTCACTTTTTTTCAATAAAAATAGAAAATTAATGAACTCGCACTATTCGAATAGTCAACAGAGAACGATTAACCGGATAGTCGAAAATTAGCGTTTAATCGAATAGACGACGACTAACGACTATCCGGATACGGCAAACCCAATATTATTATTCGAATAGTGCTCTATCCAGTTGACTCGGTTAGTCGAATACTAAGTGCTCTAGTATCTATGCTCAAAACGACACTCTCCGCTCAAAACAAAAAAAATCAAACTTTAAAAAATTCTTATCTGAACAAGCAATTAATTCATGCTTAGGTTATCAAGTCGAGATTAAACTGGCCACCGTGATCTTATGTTTGTTTAATATATATATATATATATATATATATATATATATATATATATATGTATGATAATGTATCTTGTTGTATATAACCATTTATAGCGTGTAAATATCTAAGAAATTGTGATCACAGAATCGAATAAAAACGAATAACTGTTTACGCTTAAAATTTGGAATTAAACTAAGCGAAATATTTTTGCTTTTTAAATGCACCCAAATAATGAGAGCCGAAAACGTGTAACTCTGTTACTGATCTGTGGTATGTCTCCGATTTTAACGACTAATGTTAGTTTCAACTGACTTTACGCCACGTTTTAAAGGGTGACGGATTTCGTAGCAAGATTTTTCGGGTGGGGTTATATGTGGAAGTTCACGCAAGAGAGGAAAGTTTCTGACTGTTATTCACTTGGGAGTGGCCCGGAACGATTCTTTTGCAAATGACTCAAGTAGCTGACGACTTCCGGTTTTAGACCATGTATCCCCTGCGTTGCCAACAGTCATCCGTTTGGAGGCGAAGCCAGATTCTGCGGTTTTGCGTAGGGTTTGGGACCCATCTCTCCAATGAAAGATCGTAAGCGGTTCCTACGCCAAATATATATATAATATATTTGGAAGTTGGTCAAGAGCTGTCAAGCAATTTTTTTTTTTTGTTTTTTAGACTTGATCTCAGTTATTTCTAAACAGTTTTTTCTTTGCACCAATCATTTAAAACCAGAAGTAGTTGCTTCCATGATGATTTCAATATTTATATTTGCATTTTTAACCCACCACTTTAATTTCTTCTGCTTGTTGTTTTTATTTTTTATTTTTTGTTTTATTTTAGTTTAGTCTTCCTTTAATAATACGAGCACATGCCTATTTACCACTTCCACTAAATTTATCTCTTTTTAACTATTTAAATGTATTTATTGTAATTGCTAGTAAATTGTCCAAGCGTTTAATTACAGTGAAAACTCCGCACCGTTTCGTTAAAAATACGCAACTGATTGGAAAAAAATGAATGCGCATTCGAGAACGCTTTGACTTGTGGTTTAACACGCAACTCTATACCCTCCATGAAATGCATTACATACACAGACATTTATGTATTAGGTCTACAACTTTGCTTCCGCCGTTTTCCAATAGATGTCTCTAGGGTAAAGCACTGGTCGATTAAATCGATTAAATCGTTTTATATCGATCTTGGACATTTGTGTCAACATTAACCCAAGAAAATATTTGTAGAGATCTGTTTGCATCCCAAACTTATTCTCAACTGAAAATACCATTTTTTGAGCCGAATTCTCGACATTTGCGGGAAATTTTACTTTTCTTTTTGAATTCCAAGAAAAGAGCGGCCAAGGCTCATCGACATTTGTAACTATTTTTATACAAAAAAAAACTTGAATTTACAAAAAAACGGCGGAACCAAAGTTGTAGACCTAATATTTAAATAGTAAAAGACTTGCTAAAATTAATAAAGTTTTTTATTTTAGTAATTTTGTTTATTTTAAAACATTGTAGCATACAATTAGGCGCATATATATGAAAAAAAACGAGCTCGGTTTTTGTCATGCTCCCCTATTAAAGTTCGGTTTGGTTTGCTTATAAAAAATGCTCTTCTACAAATTACTATGAAATTAATTCATGAAATTAAATTTAATTCTAGATATGCATGTATATCCAAAATCATTCAATATTTAGACAAAATATATACAAAGAAATATAATATTTACAGTTATTAGTAAACGTAGATACAAAATATAAAATAGTTATATTTACAGTTATTAGTAAACGTAGATACAAAATATAAAATTGAAATTAGCAAATGTACTAGATAATTATCGCGTACATTTCAAAAATTATAGTTTTAGGCATGCGAAGTGGTCATAATATATACATATATCGACGATATCATAATAAATATATATGTACATACATATGTATATACTGTATTTAAACATCGCTCTGCTTGTCATATATGGTATAAACACACAAAAGTCGTGCTAAGCTGTGTGATAAAATGCTTTGCTATATGAATTTACGGGCGTTTATTACATTTCTGCAATTGCTGAATATTTTCCGTTTTTGTTTAATTTTTTTTTTTGCGGCATATATAGATAAGATTAAAAGTACACATGGGATATTTTTGAAACATAAATTCTTTATTGGTTTTTTCTATCTCAGTGTTAAGAGTAAACGATATAACGTGTTATATGATATACGAGGTGTGTTCAGAAAATAACGGGAATTTTAAAATTTCAATTGTTCAAAAGTTCAATTGTTATTTTTTTAAATTATTTAAGTTGAATTTTGTGCTGTATTTATTGCTTACTTTGTTGCTAGTCGCTAAGGTTAAACGTTTTTTTTTTAGCTTGGCGATATTCGTTTGTTAAAAGTTCACACATTCGTTGCTTGTTCGTGAATTCTTGGTAAAAAATAATTCTGAAATGATGTGCCATGCCTTCGTGTAACTTTTTTCTATACCCAAAGTTACAGAGAACCTTTAAGGGTCAACATTTTACAAATATACGAAAAATCGCTAACCCAAAAATCGAGTTTGAGAATTGTTTCGACGATTGGAAGAAGCGCTGGCATACGTGCATCGAATTGAGACTATTTTGTGACATTATTGTAGACGAATAAACAATATTAAAAAAAAAAACGAAAATTCCCGTTATTTTTTGAACACACCATGTATACCCAACAATTATATACATACGTACATACCACATTTGTACACATCAATATAAAAAGCTCATTAAGCTTTACGTCAAACGCTCTAATCATCGTATTCTTGGAATGCATTCACATTAAGTGAGTTTAACACGTTGTAATTTCTTCAATTCTTTTCATAACAAGACATAAGTTATCATGAGCCTCTACCGAAGCTGCCCTGAATTCATATTGTGAGCACGTAAACGTGAAAATATCGGTAAGTAACTAAACTTATGCAGTTCGAACTTGAGTTATTGACACTCGAGTGGTGGCCATAAAACTAGCAATTGTGTTTCGAATATGATTGGTAACTCGTTCAAACCTAGAGTGCTTTCATTCATTCGGAATATGTGAACTAGCCAGCATGGTCGGTGGCTTTTTATTATCTGAACTACATGCATAATAACTCATATAACTCATTGGTTCATCGTCTGCGGCATTCGCCGTTGCCAATGTTCAGAGGACCGTAAATCTTTCGCAAAACCTTTCTCTCGAAAAGTCCTAGTGCCGTCTCATCAGATGTTGACACCGTCCACGATAAAGCAGTAAGGGAATAATGTGTGACTTGTAGAGTTTGGTTTTGATACGTCGAGAGAGGACTTCACTTTTCTATCGCCTAATCAGTCCTCAGTAGCACCCGTTGGCAAGAGTGATTCTGCGTTGGATTTCGAGGCTGACATTGTTGGTGTTGTTAACACTGGTTCCCAAGTAGACGAAATTATCTACGACTTCGAAGTTATAACTGTTAACATTGAGGTGGGACTGTTTGTATGATGACAGGAGATGTTTCGTCTTGTCCTCATTCACTGCCAGATTCATACGCTTGGCTTCCATATACAGTTTTCCAGGTAAAGTATTCAGCAGGTTAAAGAAGTCACACTGATAGTGAGTCACCCTGTCTGAAACCTCGTTTGGTATCGAACGGTAAGGCGATGACTTTTCGAATCTGACGGATCCTTTTACTAGCTAGACGACGCTAGTTTACTATTACAATAGCCATCAGAGATTTACGCTTTCACTGCATGCTATCTTAGCATTGAGTACTGCTGCTGTCTTAGAAAAGTAAGAACAACGTTAGTTAATTCAATACAAGCAAGTATGCTGATACCTCATTAATGAGCTTCCATCAATGCGAGTAAGCTTTTCTTTATATATTAGGTCTACAACTTTGCTTCCGCCGATTTTTTGTAAATTTAAGTTTTTTTGTGTAAAAACGATTACAAATGTCGATGAGCCTCAGCCGCACTTTACTTGGAATTAAAAAAGAAAAGCAAAATATCCCGCAAATGTCGAGAATTCGGCTCAAAAAGTGACATTTTCAGTTGAGAATAAGTTTGGAATGCAAACAGATCTCTACAAAATTTTGTTGCGTTAATGTTGACACAAATGTCCAAGATCGATATAAAACGATTTAATCGTTTTAATCGACCAGTGCTTGACCCTAAAGACAGCTATTGGAAAACGGCGGAAGCAAAGTTGTAGACCTTATAGCTTAATAGTCTTCAGCGATTTGGCATTTCACTGCTTGTTAGCTTAGCTTCGAGTGCTACTGTTCTCTTGTAAAAAAATTACTTGGAAAAGCAATAAAAATGTTAGTGAGTTGAATTCGTACGCTGATATTTCATTAAATTGAGCTTCCATCAATGCTAGCAAGTTTTATTTTATATATTTTCGGCAAGTGTACTGTGGTGAATGGTTCAATTGCTGGTATAGGTTGTTCGATTCGCTACTATCTAATACTCAAACAGAGAATAGGTTTCGTTTTTCAATAGCAAAGTAAATCCAAAGTGTAATCACTCCACATCTCTCGCTTATATACCCAATATAGTGCAACCACCTTTAAAAAAATCCCACTTTATTGAAATTTCGTTGCAATGATTTGACATGAGCTGGAGTGTAAATATCAGCTTTTTCGCCTTTTTCTGCAGAAATATGTCAACAGTTTCCGTATTTACCACCACCGCCATTTGACCAATGGGAATATACAAACACGGCGCCGCATAAAGCAACTACTTTATCTAACTTATAAAGTGTACAAAGTACACTCCACCCAATTTTCTGTTTGTTTAATAGAAATGCAACCGAAAAATGAAGGGAAAAAAATGCGCTAGCAAGTGCCACTTTGCCACAAAAAGTTCCATTTACAAGTGATTTTGTGTTGAATGTAAGTAAACAAATTCCCGTTGAGCCTACAGGCTATTGCCGAAGATGAGAAGATGTGGTTTCCATGCACCTTCTTTTGCGCAATTGCAGCAGCGGAAGTGTATAGATAACTGCCTGCCGACTAACAAATATAACAAGCAAAGGGGTATATACATATATATATACATATATATGTTTATATATGTATATATGTATGTATATATATATATGTATGTGTGTGTTGGTGTGTTTAAGTAGAAAACTCGTGCCAAATTGTACATGTTATTTATATAGCACAGCGCTTGTGATATAAATATCATGCAGAATATATATACCATACAGTTATATATATATATATATGCAGCCCTATATGTTAGCCCTAAGTAGTGCCACTCCATATTGGGGTTTTGCGCTTAAGTGTTTTCTTTCGCGTCACATTTTTCCTGTGTCAACTTTAATTTGGTTGCATCAAAACAGGGATCTACACGGCGTATACGTCACTTCACTTTGTGCCGAACAGCACAACGCACATCTGCACAGTCTCTCTCTGAAGTCTGCCACTGCGTTTGTGCGTGTGTGTGTGTATGTATGCGTTCAGTGCGCGTCAGTTGGCGCTTGAAAACTGCGTTCACATTTTCCAGGTAATCAGGTTGATTGTTCGCTCTAAAACCACTTGTGTGGTTATGCATGCATGCATGCATGCATGTGTGTGTGCGTGTGTTTGTTTGTGTCTCTTGTTTATAGTTATGCATCCGTTGCCTTTTGCCACTTTAGCATACTCAAGTGTTTTATAAGTGCACTGGGATGACTTAGTTGTCGCTAAAGTTGTTTTGTTTATATTCTTTTTAATTTGTCCCCTTATTCACATTTTCTGTATGCACACATACTCAGATTTGTGGTTTCATTGATGCGTTTGCTGCGGGGACACACACACATACAAATGCATACATACATACATATGCAGCTTTGCATTTACGTCTTCATTCATCAATTGTTGTCTCCTGAGTCATTACTTGATTGCTCGGTATTGTGTGTGTGTGTGTGTGTGTGGAAACATTTGCAATGCAAAGAAAGCGAGAGTTATTCTACAGCTATTGATTAGTAATGCATGAATGCGACAATATTCAGCTAACTGTAGTGCTATGCAAGTATACGGGGGGTGGCTCATTAATTATTTAGTGCCACACTGCAATTACCGCTTGATGGCGTCATTAACGCAAGAGACATTTACTATTATATAGTACATTATGTGGTTAGTCTTAGTCAAAACTTCACCAAATCGATCCAAATGTCTTGACGTCTTTACATAATGGAGGGCTCCACACTCATTTTATAGTTAACAAGTAAGGAAAGGCTAAGTTCGGGTGCAACCGAACATTTTATACTCTCGCAATTTATTGATATATTTTTATTAAGAAAACACACAATTTGACCCATATATTCGGCATAAATATATTTCACATATTAACCGATTTATAAGCTATTATGCTCATCGTATTTTTGAAAATCCTATAATTAGGTATTCTCATATATTCATATATAAGGGAAGTTATGACCCGATTTTAACCTTTTCTGGTACAGAGACACACTATTAGAAGAAAAATATTTCCTCTGAATTAAATTAAGATACCTGAGAGATTTACCGAAATTTTCGGTGAAAAGTTACCATAGGGCTTTGAATTCTTCATATTCGATTTTCAGGGCTTTGAAAAGTTATAGTCCAATTTTGACAATTTTTTCACAAGTGATGCCACAGTGTTGTGTAAAGTTTTATTTTGCTATCTTATTGGTTCCATAGGTATATATTATAAAGTGAAGGAATAAGATGAAGTTCAAAATTGAGTTACATGGGAAGTTTTCCTGGTTGTGAACCGATTTTCCACACGTGTCATCAGAGTGTCAAGAAAATATTATATACCAAATTTCATTGAAATCGGTCAAGTAGTTCCTGAGATATGGTTTTTGACCCATAAGTGGGCGATGCCACGCCCATTTTCCATTTTGTTAAAATATCTGAGTGCAGCTTCCTTCTGCAATTTCTTCTGTAAAATTTAGTGTTTCTGACGTTTTTTCGTTAGTGAGTTAACCCACTTTTAGTAATTTTCAACCTAATCTTTGTATGGGAGGTGGCGTTATCCGATATCAACTATTTTTATGGTGTGTGGTAGGGTACGTAAGAGAACCGACTGCGGAATGTTTGGTTTATATAACTTCATTGGTTTGCGAGATATATAGAAATAACAGATTTGGGGGCGGGGCAACGTCCACTTCCCCAAAAAAATTACATCCAAATATGCCCCTTCCTAGTGCGATCCTTTACTTTGCGAAATTTTACTTTTATAACTTTATTTATGACACTTTATGTGTTTTCGGTTTTCGCCATTTTGCGCGCGTGGCGGTGGCAGTTCGAAAGCAACCCTTACACAGTCCCAAGGAACATGTGTTCCAAGTTTCATTAAGATATCTCAATTTTTACTCAAGTTATCCGTTGCACGGACGGACGGACGGACAGACAGACATTCGGATTTTGACTCGTCTCGCCAACCTGATCATTTTGATATATATAACCCTATATCTAACTCGTTTAGTTTTAGGACTTACGGAACGTTATGTGAACAAAACTATAATACTCTCTTAACAACTTTTGTTGTGAGAGTATAAAAATGGAAAAGAAATCGCATGGTCCAATCAAAGGTGTATTGGGATCTTTCTTTTCAATGGCGGGCATCAATAATTAATGTAATGAGTTCAATGTGGGCCGATATTTTTTAAGAGCCACACCCCGGAGCTCAAAAAACGATACCACGAAGGATTCAATATGTGCAAAGTCTCTGATCTCGAATTGGCAGACCCTCGATGGTAGGTGCCCCAAATAGATGACACACTAGTCATATTAAAATACCACATGGATCATATTTTGTATGCTATATTTACCTAGGGAAAGCTGTTGTCGCGATGGATTTTGAGTTTGCTCATTCCAGATGACAAGCGGAACGGTGGGACCACTTCACAGCTGTATTTCACGCTATTTAAGTGAAATCCGAAGGAGTTTCTGCATATTTTTGTGTTCGAGGATGAAATAGGGATCCACTAGTATACACTTAAGACCAAGAACTCTTCAAATTGTGGATTTCACCGGACGATCCTGATCCGGGGAAGGTGAAAAATATCCTATCGGCTGGAAAGATAATGATTAGCGCCTTCTGTGTTCAACGTTGCTCGAAGCACGGTAAAATGGTCACAGAGCTTTGTTATGCGGATTTATTGGAAGAAAAGTCTTGGCTACGAAAAAGTGAAATGATTGACGGGCTTAAAATTTGCAACGTCATCGTTACAATCGATAGTTTCAGTTCATTATGAGCCTCGAGACCCTATAGACATGAGATCATTACTACGATTAATCGCAATTCGATTTTCTAAAAATAAAAATAGTCACCCATTTTCCGATTCATGCTGTGAGAGGTGTTTCTGGCAATTATCTTAAAAGTAGCATTTTTTGGACACTCTAACCCTAGTTTTTGGACTTCCCATATATTAATCAATACAATTCCAATTCTAACTGCATTGCGCATATTCAGCATTAATCTATTTTTAATGCTGGTGTCGCTCTACTTTTAGGTTTAATTACAGCGACAATTGGTATTCACCTCATGCGTGCATGCATTATGGTGAGTCATTAGCGTAATTAAGTTTTAATCGTCGATAACACAACAAGCCATATGGGTATTAAGTCAGAAAGATAATAACGTTAAGTGTTTAGAATGAAACTATAGTGTGATTAACGCTTACTAAATGCCAACAACAACAAAGGTAGATAGTACTTTTGATTAATTATTTTATCAATAACCACAATTGTGCACTGTGTGTGTGCATGCGATGAACTTAGCCAAAGTGTAAATACTTAGTATAAAGGGTGGTCACTCTAGGGGACACACTTTAAAAATGCTATGAAATGAATAAACACCACCATTAACATGCCTCTATTGACTAAACTGTAGCTTTGTGGTTAGAAAAATTTAAATTTGCTGAGGATTGTCGGTTACATGTTTAATTGATCGATATTGATGTAAAGCACATTAATATAGTATCTCTACCGGACCACCCTTTACTCAATATTTTTCCTAATCTGATAAAGTAGTTGAAGAGATACATACATACACCCATATATATATATTAATATCGAGAAGCGTATCGCAACTTTAAGTATTCGGTAGCAAGTTGATGGCGCTGACAGCCCACCTTCCGCCCAAATAGCCCAGTTATCGCCACCCCCGTCTTATAATAACTTGGGTAATGACTCGCACATGAGTTCGTCAACTTTTGAGTGGGTGTGTTGCAAATATTTTTATATAATATCGCAATATCGCTGCTGCTACACTGCACCCATTGTGTTGACAACAATAATACCAACAACAATAGCAACAATGCCATACAAGGCTACACAGCTGGGTGTGCACGGTGGTGAAGGATGTCTTTGTCGAAATTGGTGCAGTGGGGCTCCTTGCTGGTATAAATATTGTTAAAACTTTACTATATGTCTCCCTCCCCCGCTCATCGGTGCCACACCAGCAACACATCTTCTCTGCTCATCACCAGTTAAAGTACTTGACTCTTGTATAGATATGCGAGGCACGAAGAAGAAAAACAATAACAATGGTGGCAAAAACAAAAGCGGTGGAAGAAGAAAATAAAAGAAACAAAAACAAAAACAAAAACAAAAACAAGTGGAAGCTTACAAACGCATGAGAATGCATAAACAAGTGAAGTGCATGTGTGGGAAATGTATATGAGATTGTATACAAGTCGAGCATGCTAGAGATGAGCAGCAAGGTGCTATAATTAATCGATAAAAAGTTTAATTGTCGATAACATACTTATTTTTGTATTATATATATATATGTATATATATTATTTTAATTAATGTTATCGATTTATCAAAAGTATAATCGATAACTGATATCGATAACAATTTAATTATCGATATTTTAAATAACATTTTTATTTTTTTGCAGTTAATTCCTTTATTGAGAAGAGAAAAATCGATAATTTCGATAACAAAAATCAATGTAATATATTATACGCTATCTTTTGAATATTTTTTTGATACACTTTATATGAATCCAATGTTTAAAATTGCTTTGCAAACATCAAACAAATATTTTCAAATGTTTCAGCTTTCTAAAACAGCGTTAATTATCGATAATCGATTGTTAAATTTAGTAATCGATAATTATCGATCAACAATTAATTCTTATTTCATTAGATTAACGTAAAAAATCGATTTTTTAAGTAGAAATCAACTTCGATAAACATCGATTAATCGAGCATCTTCTCTTGTAATTTGCAAAAATGACATAAATTACGCAAAATAATAGCAATAACAGTAACTGCGCACAAATAATAAATATAATTAAGTGCAGTATATGTAATCACATCCAACTCAAAAGTATTACTAAATTGCAACAGCCATCTCTACCGTAGCATAACATAACGCATAATCCTTTAGGGTACGAGCTAAGCGTAAATAAGTTGGATAAACGGCAGGCGAGTTGGACTCTTCAGTGAGATATGGCTGCCAAGTGCACTTTAATTAAATTTCAATTACTTCTTGCATGCATTGCACACCGAACAAAGAATCCATGGACGTGGGTTTGTTGGCGTTAGCCAGTAACGCCCACACAAGTAATCCGAGCACATAACACATAGCCTTGTACGCAAACTTTAACCTGCGTAGAGTTGCCATTGTGCGTTCAGCTATATTGACCACAGGCCAGAAGTAGTTATATGTATATATCACAGCATATAACTACTTCTAGCCTGTGGTCAACATAGCTGACCTTTAAAAAAAAAGTATGAGTTGGCATGACTAAGGCTAACAATGGTTTTTGGTGAACATATTTCATTCATATTTTATGTGTTTTATGTTTTGCGTGATAAATGGGTGTTTCCAACGAATTTATAATTTAATTTGTTACGAATGTCGGAATATTAAAATATTCTTGAACTTCAGTGTTTTGAATTTCACCACTATCATTCAGCCAATTGGATTCAATTTGCGATTTCTCTTACGAAGCAGTGTAGCAACTTTTATTCGAAATCGAAGTTTTCTTCTTCTTCAATGGCGTAGTCACCGCTTACGTGATTTTAGTCGAGCTTACAACAGCGCGCCATTCATTCTTCTTGGCAGTTTGGCACCAATTGTTAATACCAAGAGAAGCCAGGTCTTTGGTCACCTGGTTCTGCCAACGGAGGTCTTCCTCTTCCTCGACTTCCACCAGCGGGTACTGCATCGAACACTTTCAAAGCTGGATCGCTTTCGTCCATTCGAACAACATGACCTAACCAGCGAAGCCGCTGTCTTTTTATACGTTGGACTATGTTTATGTCGTCGAATAATACATACAGCTCATCATTCCATCTTCTGCGTTATTCGCCGTTGTCAATGTTTAAGCAAAATCATAAATCTTCCGCAAAACCTTTCTCTCGAAAACTCCTAGTGCCGTCTCATCGGATGTTGACATCGTTCACGCTTCTGCACCATAAAGCAGGACGGGACGGGACCTCCTACGCAGCTGATTGTACGATAATGACGTCGGGCACTGCCATCGATGACATGTGTTCGAAAGTGAACAGCTACCTCCCCGAACTTTCTCGCTTCTTCTCTGCGAGGAGCCTGGCACTCGCACCCACTAAATCCACGGCGACCCTTTTTACCAACTGGACGAAGGAGTACAGACTAAGTCTTAACATTCATGTCGATGGCTTACAAATTCCGACAGTAAATAACCCCAAAATTTTGGGAGTTACATTTGACAGTCTGCACTCCTTCACTCCACACACGACTGCGATAGTCACTCAAGTACAGAGCCGCAACAAAATCATCAAGTCACTAGCCGGTAGCACTTGGGGAAAAGACAAAGAGACGTTGCTGGCCACTTACAAGGCTATCGGCCGGCCGGTCGTAAATTACGCAGCACCGGTATGGTCGCCTGGATGCAGTGACACGCAGCAGAAGAAGCTACAGACGTGCCAGAACACTGCACTCCGCACAGCAACAGGATGTCTCTTGATGTCACCAATGACACACTTACATAGTGAGGCCATTATGCTTCCTATTAAGGAGCATAATGAACTGCTTACCTGCTAGCAGTTTCTACTCGGGTGTTTTCGTAGAAATCACCCTTGTAGTCACTTGCTGGAAGCAGAACCGCCCCCCAGGTGCATCAAGAGATCGCTCCTTCAATACGTCGACGAACTAAACCCCTATACCGACCAAACTGCGGACGCAAACAATTTTAGACACGCCCTAAACGCCATTCACAGTGGAGCTATTAACACCTTCATTGACTCCCTTCCGGTGAATGGCAGACGAAGAGCTCGAGTTGCCACGTGAAACCAGAGTGACCCTTGCGCAGCTTCGATCTGGATATTGTAGCAGGTTAAACTCCTACTTATCCAGACTGAACCCCGACATACAAAATACATGTCCCGCATGCAACGAGTCCCCGCATGACTCTAACCACCTCTTTGTGTGCCCAATGAACCCTACTCATCTAACACCCCTCTCCCTTTGGTCCAACCCTGTCGAAACAGCACGTTTCCTGGGCCTCCCGCTAGATGATTTCGACGACAACTAGACTTAAGCTTCTCATTTCAGGCAGGGATAGATAACCGTTACAACAACAACAACAACGGGAATTATGAGTGACTTGGTGAGTTTGGTTTCGGTTCGTCAGAGTGGTCTTTATTTACTGATATCGTTATAGAGTATTGTACCTTCTCTGTTTAGTTCTGCGGCTCATATTATTTTCTTGAGCATCAGGTTAAAGAAATCACACGATTGTTAGTCACCCTGTCTGAAACCCCGTTTGGTATCGAACGGTTCGGGGAGGTACTTCCCGATCCTGACGGAGCTTTCGGTGTTGTTCAACGTCAGCTTACACAGCCGTATTAGTTTTGCAGGGATACCAAATTCATTTAAATCGACAAAGAGATGGTGTGTGTCGATCGTACGACCAGTCAGTGTTATATACACTTAAATTTAAGGCTTGTTTAGTTCAAATTTTACTAGTACGGATTATAACCAATGACAATAATCATCCGTAATATTCATTTCATTCACTTTTTCCAATTAGTCACTATTATCTAGTCACACTTACAAAAGTTGAGCAATAGCTAGTTAACTTTAAATGACACTTTTATTAGCTACAGTTAATAAAGTCATATTTTAAAATCTTTATTACCATTGTTGTGTGTTTTTTGTTTAAATTTTTATATCACATAACTTTTAGTAAATATATTTACTTTGTTCGACTCTTATTGGTTTATTTTGAATTGGGTTGTCAAACGATAGATGCGTTGGGGAGTACGACGGGACAAATTGAGGAATGTTGAAATCGGTTGTTATATTAGCAGTGATAATAAAGATAAAGTATGCTTACTTTTGATAGCATTTATCGTCTTTCGGAAATCCCTGAATCCATTTATTGCCGCTGATAATACTTTTAGAAAATCTATATACTTTTTAGAACACATAGGAACTATCATAAAACATATTTTTACAGAAATTCAAAGCTTTGCTAGATTTTTTTTTTAATAAAGACTTCATGCTGTAATTCTAAGGCTCACAGATTTCTTCAGACAAGACGGACCCCCGAGTATGCATTCGAGAGATTCTGCGAGTTCTTTGGACTGTTTTTTAGACCCGTTTCATATTAAATATTTTCTGTAGACTCTATAAATGAACATACCTTCAGTTATATAGTAAGATCTCTTCTGCTTCACAGAATCTTGAACTTTTTCCAGTGCTCTACAATACAAATCTTCCATCAGTGGTAAATGATGATAAGTACCCCGAAGAAATTTAGAATTATACAGTGTATAACGATTTCACTTGTTTCTCCGAAATACTATTTCAGTTGAAAATGCGAACACGCCGTGCGACAAGTTTAGTTCCGGAGAGTGCACATAATATTATGGTATACATAAGTAAAACAGTTACATTTAAACTGCAAAGCTTAGCGGCAATTAGACACAGTTACGTCACAACTAATTGCGTAAAATTTGTAAAAATCCGCATTAGCTCTACAGACCTACATATGAGAATATTTAAAAAGCAATTATCGATACTGTTGTGGCATTAAATTTTACAATTATTTTTTATCAGAATAACATTTAAGCTGAAATTGCTTTTAGGCCATTAAGCTGATAACAAATACACCTGCCGACACGGTGTGCTTTATGATTGTAAACTGTAGGGATGGAATGGAAAAACTATGAACAATATGTCGTTAAAATAATATCGAATGGCAAATAAATTGACTGAAATCATGTAGGAAGTGGAAGTCAATGAAGGAAATTATTAAAAAAATTTAAAGAAATATGTTTGGAAAATTTTATTTATTTTTTTTCTATTAATTTTGTTTTTTTTATAAATAAATAATAGTACCAAATATTCAATGAAATTAAAAAAAAATAGTTTTTTACAAAAATATTTTTACTGTAAATATTCAACAAAAAAAATTAAAATGTCAAAAAAATCGAAAAATAAAAAAAATATGTATGTATATAAATAAAAATTAAAAAAAAATATTAAAAAAATACAAAAAAAAAAAACGTTTGCAGAAAATAACGTTGAACGAGGAACTCAATGTGAAAAATATTTGGAATTTTCTTTTTAATTTTATAAAAATTGTATGTTTTTTATAACTAAATAATACTACGAAATATTCAATAAAATTTTAAAAATTTAATTTTTAACAAAATATTTTTATTGTAAATATTCAACAAAAAAAATTAAAATGTCAAAAAAAAATCGAAAAATAAAAAATATGCATATAAAAAAAAAAATAAAAAAAAAAATTATTAAAAAAAATATTCAAAAAATACAAAAAAAAACTTTTGCAGAAAATAACGTTGAACGTGAAACCCAATGTGGGAAATATTAAAAAAAAAGTTAGAAAAATTTATTTATTTTCATAAAATTTTATATATTTTTATATCTAAATGCAATAAAAGTTTAAAAAATAATTTTTTAACAACAATATTTATATTGTAAATATTCAACAAATAAATTAATGTGTCAATAAAATCTAAAAATATACATATATATAAATAAAAATTAAAAAAATATAAAAAACAAATATTTCAAAAATAAAAAATATATAATAAAATTTAAAAGATATCTTTTGCAGAAAATAACGTTCAATGTGGAACTCAATTTGGGAAATATTAAAAAAAAAATATTTAGAAAAATTAATTGGTTTTTATAAAAATTTTATAATTTTCATATCTAAATAATAGTTCGAAAAATGCAATAAAAGTTTGAAAAATAAATTTTTTTAACAAAATTATTTTTATTGTAAATATTCAACAAAAAAAGTAAAGTGTCAAAAATATCTTTAAAAAAAAATATTTAAATAAAAATTATAAAAAAATCAAATAAAACTTTTGC
This sequence comes from Zeugodacus cucurbitae, assembly GCF_028554725.1. Classification (NCBI taxonomy): domain Eukaryota; kingdom Metazoa; phylum Arthropoda; class Insecta; order Diptera; family Tephritidae; genus Zeugodacus; species Zeugodacus cucurbitae. The sequence continues at coordinate 5,124,704 of NC_071669.1, forward strand.
AGAAAATAAAGTATCTAATTCATTAAAATTTTAAAAATGTTGTTTTTTTTTATAATAACAAAATAATTTTATGACAACAAAAAAATTAAAACATAAAAAAAATCGAAAAGTAAAAAATTATATATACGTAAAAAAAAATTAAGAAAAAATATATACATATAAAAAATATTTTAAAAAATTATTACAAAACTCTTTTGCAGAATATAAAAATATTCTATATTATGAATAAAAAAAAAATTAAAAAAATATTTAAAAAACCATTTGCATATAATTCATCATATAATTCGTTAAAATTTAAAAAATGTTGTGTTTTTAACAAAATAATTTTATTATAAATCAACAAAAAACAAAAAAAAAATCGAAAAATAAAAAATATATATATTAAATAAAAGTAAAAAAAAATATTAAAAAAATAATAAAAAAAATTTAAAAAAATCTTTTGCAGAATATAAAAATATTCTATAATATGCATTAAAAAAAAAATTAAAAAAATCATTTGCATATAATTCATTAAAGTTTTAAAAATGTTTTTTTTTAACAAAATAATTTTATTATAAATCAACAAAAAACAAAAAAAAACAAAAAAAAAAAACAAAAGAAAACATCAAAAAAATCGAAAAATAAAAAATATACATACATAAATAAAAATTAAATTTTTTTTAATGATATTAAAATTATTTTGCAGAAAATAACGTTGAACATGGTAAACTACGCTTAACACACCTATCTGTGTGTGCATATGTAAGTAATATAAGTCATTGTGCAGCGACAACGCGTCTAGCATTCACCAGAAGCGCAGATAAGCGCCTACAACTACAACTACAACAACTACACAAATGTACATATGACGTTTGACCATCGAAAAGAAATATATTCACCAGGAAGTAGCGAATTACATTTGACGCACTAAATGCGAGTTTATAAGAAATTACTGCCACTGCTGGCCACCACCCACGGGGTACACATGTCCTTAAATGCACACACACACACGCACATATATAAATACAAATTTAATTTACTTAAGCAAGCACATATGCATGTATGTAAGTGTGTGTGTTGTTGTTGTACAACAAAGTCTACCAACTCGACTACTTGGCACATGTCGTTTGGTTTAAGTTGGAAAATACCAACTAATGAAGCGCAAAGGAGTGTTTGTAGTTTTCACACGAGTATGCTTGTTGTTGTTGCTGTTTTGTTTTTTTTTTGGTTTACTCCATTTTTTGGGCAATCGATATTGTTAAGGTTAAAAACTTGAAATTGGCTGCTGGCGTGTGTCGAACGCTGGCGGCTTGCCTGTGATCCTGAGCCCACCGTGCGCCGTGCACCATCAACCGTCAGCCGCTTGACTGCCACATTTACCTTATTGGCATTTGTACATACAGAAACATACATACATACATACAATATTTGGTGATTATCCAACCCTCGCTGTTTGGTTATGAAACTTAAATTATTAATAACACTTGTGTCTTGTACACAGTTCTAAATATTTAACCTCAATTTTTTTTTGGCTTTTGGATTTTTCGGTTATGGCATACTGCGTTGGCAGCGTTTGTTACTTACAATTAGTTTTTTTCTTTTACTATTTCAAAGGATACACAAGGATATGTGCGTGCGTTGCGTTGTTTGCGTGCTGGTGCATGCACATACATACATATATACATGCGTTTATGTGTATGTGTTTGCGTTTTTCATGTCGTACATACATATATACATATACATACTCGCGTACACTTTTATCACTCACTTAAGGATGTGTGCTTTAGAATTTTCAAGGTACACCTTTTTGTGCGTTTTCAACTTTTCATTTTCGTCCGTCCGTATTACTATGCCTTAGTAATTGCAGTGTAATTTTGCAAAATTTCGATTTTCACTTTGATTTTGTAATTTCAACAGGATAATAATTTCTGCAGTGTTAATGCGCGAGCACCGCGTACTTTTGGCTTGTCGATGTGGCGACTTTTCACGTAACTTTCTAACTGAATTTTCCTTCTGCTTCAGCGACTTTTATTGCCGTGCAATGCTCGGGTTTGGCGTTCGTTAATTCGCTCACTGGTTATGTGCCAACTCTCGCGTCGTTGTAGCTTTGGCACAGCAACACAGCTGTCATTCCATTTCAACTCTCAGCGAATCTCTGCCGGCACGCCGCTCCGTATGTATGTATGTATGTATATAACTAACGGTTATTGCTTGTTTGCTTGCTGTCTTTCAACGCTTTGCACCACCCCATGTCCAACCCATGGTAGCGGCAAAAACAACCATTCAACGATATCAGCTGCTGTAGCGCGCTTTTGGGCGCACATACAACCCCTTGCAGTCTTGTTGTGGCTGCATGCATGTGTGTGTGTGTGTGTGTGCATGTTTGTGTTGTCTATGTTGATGTCCTTTTTCGTTTGTGTTTTGTTTTGCGAGAGACAGAGCGGCGTCGTCGCTGTTTTCTTCGAAGTCTCCCAGTCGCCACTGTTGTTTTCACTAGAGAGTTGTTGTTGATCATTTCTCATACAGTTAGGCGTGTTGTAGATGCACATTACAAGGGTTGGACGCAGGTTAAAAATAATACATAATAATATATACAAATAAATATAAAGGTGGAAGCTCAGTTATAACTTTTGTTAATATTATATTCAATTAATAAAATTTTCTTAATTTAAAAATTTTTTTATAGATATTTAATATAAATTTTAGTATTAAACACATTATAATGTACCGTACAGCAAAAGAAAATATTTTTTCAGAATTTTTAACCACAAAAAACAAAAATCCTAACCTCAATAAAATTAGTTTTTAATTACTACTTAGGCATAACCGCACAACCAGAAAACTATATAATTACATGTTACTGCATAATATGACATGATATTAACAAAAAAGTGTGTTCGAATTCCGAAACAAAGCACCTAACTCTTGCCGTTCTGCCCTCCCCCTCCTCTTACCAAGAAAACTAATGACAATAGCCGCTTTTTATAAATTACAAGTTTAAATATATTTCCCAGTCACAAAAATATGCTGTTACATACATACACATATTGATTTATATAATACATATTTTTTTGAACAATTTATAGTTAGCGCCAAATAATTACTTATGTAATGCATTACAAATAATTTCGGTTATATAATTAAAGCAATAAATAAATTATGGTGGAAAGTTCTTTGTTCCTTGTTCGTTTAGATACGTTTTTTGGAATGAATGGTTCTTTTTTCGTTTTATTTTCATACAAAATATACCGTTATTTTTTATATGTCACTGCAACGCTGTTTACTATTTTATAGAAATGTTATATTTAATTATTTTTAGTTAAAAAAATGTTTTCAAAACCAGCTTATTGCGTTTAAGGTCACAATGAATTTGAGTAAATAAAATTGAAAAAAAAAATTATGTTTACTCCAATACCATCTGCTTTAGTGAATTTATAAAATTCTACCTGGTACTAACTAATCTTTATAAGATCTGTTTTTAAATATGTTTTCTGCTGCTATGATTTGTTATCTTTAAAAAGCTATTTTTTCATGTTATAAGTGTTTGTAGGTACATTTTTGTTATTGCAGCACAAAATATTGAAAAACTTAAACTTCGTTGAACAGCAGTCGAAAGTTGGTTTGCGTTTCAAAGGCCTCCTATTTGTTGTAGTACATGTCACAATCAAACGATTTATGTGGAGCTAAACGTTTCATACACATTCGCACCGAATACTTTGCTCTTTTCATCCACCAAATAGAAAGTGATCAGCGAGGTGGCTAAATTCTGTGGACGCGATTTTTCATCAAAACCTTGCGCTGTTAAACCACTTACAACCGGTATAAGTTTAGCTAAAGCCATTTCTATGCTATTTATGCTGAGCACACTATTTGCGGCTAACGCATCGCCACCATCGCCATTTGGTTTGCTTTTATTTTCTTCATTGGTTGCACTTTTTTGCGCTTGTGTTAATGTTTCACCCATACTTTCGGCAATGGCATCTACTGTTAACGAGAATCCACGGCAGATGCTGTTTGAGCACACACTGGCAGCATCGTCGCTCTCCAGCAAGTCCAAGGTTTCATTGTACATTTTCTGCAGCAGTGGTCCTACTGTATTGTATTCTGGTACTTGCGGTGGCAGCAAATATGTTGCCATTTTTGCATTGGGATCACCAACATCGCTGTTGATTGCCATTTGTAGTGTCCAGAAGAGTTGTTCGATATCTGAGAGACTAAAGCGTTTCATCAGCGGTAATGTCTTCATAACAACAAGCACTTTTGCACGTATCACACGTATTAGCTCACTTAAGCCACCATCATGTATGAAATAACCAATGAGTGAGAGATACTGCTGTTTCAGTTCTTCCGCGATCTGTTTTCTTTCCATGGTGACGTCCTGGTATAAGTAGCCACCGAGCAAGTTCATTTGTACACGCAAGGCAATGACTAGCATTGATGAGGCGTAAATAAATGTTGTGAGACGCGTGAAGGCGACAATCTTCATTTCTTCCCATAATTCTAGTTTATTAGTTGGATTCTGACGTAGTTGTTCGAGCAATGCGTCGGTATTGCATTCACGTATTATGGCTGCATACAATTCGGTGCCCATACCAATGATTACCTTATTACAGGTATGTTCTGTTGTCTCAAAATGTTGCATACGCCTTGTCTTTTCGAAAAACTCGCGTGCTTGTCGCTTTTGATATTCGATAAGCTTTTTCTGTGCATATTTGATGGCTACGTATGTGCCTCCAACTACAACGCCTGTAACTATGAATTTCCGACGGTGTCGTGTAACAAAATCTCGAAGTCTACCGAACATTTTTAGTTGTTGGTGAGCTTGTAACGATGTTCCGAAAATACTTCAAATATCTCCTTTTGCTGGAATGGAAATGAGCGCTTTTGTCATATCATAAAATCTAAAGTAGTGTACAAAGTGCAGCGGGTCTTTAAAACGATTTAACATTGAAGGGAACCGGTTAAGATTAGATTATCTCACTTTCTTTAAACCACTTTTGATGGTTATCCACCCATTTTGTACACTCAAATCAATACAAATACTACTTACTTTGATTTTATTTGGTTAGTATAGTTTTACAATTGTTTCGTTGCCTCCTTCTTTCACTGCCCACACATTTATCGTCTCATTACTAGAAATATTTAATTATTCATATCGTTTATTGATTGGCACTGATTTATTTGCTTCTTGAAGCAATGCTATGTGTACATACAGATATACAGCACTTGTATCGTCAGACTTTATGTGAAATGTTGTACTTCTTCCAAAGGATTACTTAATGCAATATTATTTCATAAAGTATTTCTTTAAAACTGAAGTAAATCAGTAAAGTGCGAAGTCCGATGTTTATTTATTCAATAAGTTGAAAACCAGCAGAGCGAAATATCTTCCACTGTCAAACAATTGGTCAGGAATTGAAATAATAACAACAAAAAACAAATGACATTTCTTTCAATTTTTTTTCTACTGAATTGGAAAAAAGTCAGAGTTGCTTCAAAAGCTTAACCTTTCGGATACCGCTGGAAATAATTCCGTAATAACTTTATTCGCATTACTACACAAGGGTTAAGTATTTTGACAGTTGAAACAACAAGTAGGGGGTGTAAATAGATAAAACTTAATCATATCTTAAGTGGTAAATAAATATAATTTAAGTAAATAAGCAATTAACGTTGAACAAAGAGTTTTATCAATATCACGGCATAGTTAAAGATACACTTGAAGGCATCAGACAATATGGCTCAACCGCAAGTCAAATCTGAAGCAGCTGTCGAGGTAGCTAACAAGAAGTTAATTATAGTAACTGGATTTGGCCCATTTGTTGGACACGAAGACTTGAATGCCAGTTGGGAAGCTGTACGTCTCTTACCAGATGAGCTTACTTGGCATGGACACCATTTTAAACTAGATAAACGTGAAGTACAAGTAGAGTATGAAGCGGTGGACAAAGCTGTCGATGAAATATGGTCACACAACCCAGAGGTAGGAAAAATCAATCTTTATATTTATTGCAAAAATGTAACATTTATATTTTAAAAGCTTGTTATACATTGTGGAGTGCATGGCAGTGCAAGTTGCATTCATGTTGAGAAATTGGCTTATAACCATAAATTTACACGACCGGACTATGCTCGCCAACATCTACCAAAAGCTTCAGCATGCTTGGTGAATTGTCACTCCACTATTGACGATAATCACACTTTACATTGTGGCTTAGATGTGGACAAAATCGTTCAAGTAGTTGCTGAATCATGCGAGTGTACTCCAACTGCTATCAATGACGCGATACAGAGTACTTTCAATGTTGAACCGGAAACATTAACGGTCCTCAAAAGCTCTGATGATGTCGGTAATTATTTGTGTGGATACATATATCTAAAATCTCTCGATAGAAATAAGGATCGCACATTATTCATACATGTACCACCTGTAAATTGTCCATTCACATCAGAAGAGACGAAGGAGGTTGTGTTGAGAATAATTGAAGAATGCATTCGTCAAGTTACGGAAAACAAGAATAAACTTTGCTGATGCAAAGATATGCTTATATAGCCTTTTTAATCTTTTGTGTCTTACGATTTTATTAACATGATAAAATATAAAAGTTTGTAATTTATATAATCTAGCTAAGTACTATAACTCATTTGCATATCAATTTACTAATATGTATGTTTTACTAATTTTACAAATATATTGAAAAATATTTAATAAAATGTTAGTTATTTTATTTTTTGTTGTGGTCAGCGATATATGTAAATTTAACTAGTAGAATTGTAAACACTTTTTTTCGGAATTTGAAATGATTGGCAGCATTTAAATCCTAAATCCACATGTAACTTGGCAGTACTAAATATTGTTATGGTTTTTCCTTTTCTATTTTCACACTCCGTAAATAATTTTTACTGAAAATACCTTCAAAGAGTTTGGTATTTATAAAAATCTGTAAAATATTATTTAAAAATGACGCGGCACGCTCGCAACTGCACCGCCGGTGCTGTGTATACATACAATGAAAAGCGACGTGATGCTGCTGAATCAGGCTATGGCACCAACGCACAACGCCTTGGTAAAGACTCAGTGAAGTCCTTCGATTGTTGTTCTTTAACTTTACAACCTTGTCGGAATCCAGTGATAACTAAAGAAGGCTACCTCTTCGATAAGGAAGCCATTTTGCAATATATAATTACAAGGAAAAATGAATACAGTCGTAAACTGAAGGAATACGAACGTTTGCGACGGCTCGAGGAGACCGAGAACGCGCAGGAGTTAAATCTTAAGCAACAAAAATGCATTGAAAAGTTTGTTAACGCTGGCAAACCAGTCAATGAGAGTGCCAACGATAAAAAATTAGCTGACGTTATAACGATAACTCCAAGCACATCGGCAGCTGCCGTAGCTGCGGCCGGCGGCTCCATCTCTAACATGACCAATGGCAATGAAAAGAAGTTACCTAGTTTCTGGGTGCCATCCGAGTGTCCAAATGCTGGTGTAGCAAAGGCCAAAAAGCCTGATTCAACTATTTATTGTCCAGTCTCGGAGAAGCCATTAAAAGTAAAAGATTTAATAAATGTAAAATTCACACTACTCAAGGATGGTGATAATAGTCGTTCGCTTATAGCAAAAGAAGCGCGTTACATGTGTCCCGTAACACACGATATACTCAGCAATGCTGTACCTTGCGCTGTGCTGCGCCCAACGTATGTAGCAATTGTATGATATACAATATAAGTATTTTACTAATAAGTCATTTACTTTTCAGTGGCGATGTGGTTACTATGGAATGTGTAGAGAAATTAATTAAGAAAGATATGATACATCCATTGACGAATCAGAAGTTAACGGAAAAGGATATTATACTCTTGCAGAGAGTGTGTTTGCGAATAGTTGTTTAGTGTCATACATATGTAACATGAAAATATTTTTTCTATTTATAGGGTGGTACCGGCTATGCGATGACCAATGACAATTTAAATGCCAAGGAAAAACGTCCAATGTTGCAGGTTTAGAATATTTTTTATATAAGATTAGCGAGTTAATATTTTTAGTAGCTTGTGTTCAATAAAAAAACTCCACAATTAATATTTTATATAATATGTCTTCAAGTTTTGAAATTAAAGAAAATTCATATTCACGTTAGAAATGAATACATATACATTTCTAGCTGTAGATAAAAAATCACACTTGTTTTATGTTTCACTTATCTTTGCATTTGGCCTTAACCTAAATAAATGCTGCACACTTGAAATATTTTCTAAGTTCATTGACTGCGATAGGTAACAGAACTATCGGTCAAACCAACTACAAGATAACAGCATCCATCAATGCCAAGTATAAAGTCAACAAACGATATTAAAAACGCAATACGTTCAAAGGTACAAGTGTCAATGGCGACCTTCTACTCAATCGCATATAAAAGCGCTGAAATGCTACAGAGACATTAGAAAGCAAGCAATTGCAAGCGCGTACAAGAAAGTGCATAATTTGATTAAAAAACTAAAAAAAATAAGTGTTTTTATATAAGCAAAAAATAAATCCTTAAAATGCAAACAACTTTTGTGAAAATCATCTCACTTTTGGCACTCATCATTACTCACACTCAAGCAGTGTCATACAAGGAGTGCAAAAATGCCGCTGAAGGCACATTTGTGGCCATCGAGAACGATTGTCTATCCTACATTTACTGTTTGGGCGATGAGTCCTTCACCGATCTGTGTCCTGTCGGCACCTACTTTGATGTAGAGCAACAACAATGTGCTATAGATGATGATGGTTCCAAGTGCACAAGTTCGAAAGCGCAGCCCGCAGCAGAGGTGCAACAACAGAGCGTTTTACCAGCGCAAGCGCCTGGTGAGTATACCGCCACTACGACAATTGGCACGACAACAAGCGGCTTGTTGTTGCCAAGCACTTTGTCAACACACCCACAATGCAAAGCCACGGTAGATGCGTATTTTCCATACCAACAGCGCTGTGAGTACTACTATCGTTGCATGAGCGGCTATTTGAGCATTCAGCGCTGCAGCCTCGGTTACGGCTGGGATTATCTGCAGGAGAAGTGCATGCCACTCAAAGAGGCGCAGTGTTTTAAGGCGGCGCGCGCGCATGCGTTTAGGTTTTAAATAATTTTTTGTAATTTTAATTTTAAGTGTTTTGTTTTTGTGAATAAACATTGGAAATGTGCATGTGTTTGTGTGTTTTTAATTCCATTTCGCTCGAAAGTATGCTAATGTTAATAAACTATATTGAGTCTGAGAACGTAAATTTAATCAAAAAAACGTATATTAATCAGAGAACGTATATGTATGTATATTTATAAGTGTATATTCTCTGTCTAAAGCAACTGCTCGAGGAAGTAGCCGTTATTATTTTTTTTAGCGTAAAATTTGAAATAATGTTTAGAATTTTATGGCTTAAAATATAACGGGCTTTTGAACTTTTTTTTTTCTAGTGGACCTAATCATTGAATCCGTTTTTCGAAAAAATGGTTCGTTAGGATCGAAAAATATGACATTAAAATCATTGAAACCGTATCGAAAAAAATCGATCGAAATGAACTCACTAACCGATTTCATAAAATATTATACTTTCGGCGGCTCATAGATATCCGTTGGTGAGTGAGTCTTTATGTAAACCATCGCTGATGAGACACTAAATTTTGTTTTAAAATGATATTTTAGAGACAAGAGACAAAAAATCACTAACAAAAAACAATTATGTACATATGTATAGGTGAAGGGTTTTTCAAAAGGGACGCTACATTTTCACCGCTCTTTTGGCATTTCTCTTAAGTAAGGTTTGCTATTTCATACTGGAATGATATACGATCTAACGACGAGTCGAAATTATTAAAATTTACTACCGAAATTCGAAGTCAGTGGCCTCAACGTTAAGAGCGCTGCGTCCAATTTATTGCCGTTCTTATTTCTGACTAATTTCTGGCTGAATGGCTTCGTCAATAAGCAAAATATGCGCGATTGGTCAGGCAGCAATCCACACGTACTCCATGAGTCATCATTGCATCCCGAAAAAATTACGGTTTGGTGCAATTTAAGGGCCGGCGGCGTCAATGGGTCGCACTTCTTTCGTGATGATCAAGACATGGACGTTATTGTGAATGGGAATCACTACCACGCAATGATAACTGACTCTGTTTGACCCGAATTGGATGATATGGACTTGGACAATATGTGGTTCCAACAGCACGGCGCCACTAGCTACACAGCGAATGTCGCAATAGATTTATTGAAAACCAAGTTTGGTGAACGTGTTTTTCCACGAAATGGCCCAGTCAATTGGCCGCCTCGGTCGTGCGAATTGACGCCGTTAGACTATTTCCTGTGGGGCTACATCAAGTCTATTGACTATGCCAACAAACCAGCGATGATTGATGAACTTTCGTACGAATATCGGACAGGAAACGATTTATGGTTTATGCTTGAAAACAGTATTAAATTGAGTTCAGCGTCTGGACTTTTGCAGACGTGCCCATTGTGGCCATGCAAATGATGTCGAGTTACATACACAATGGCATCGAATGTACTTTCACAGGAATAAAGTATTTCACATTGTTCACCGGTAACTGCAACAGAACATATATACGATGAGATTTCTATAACAAGTAGCTTAACTAACGCAATTGTAATCATTTCAAATATTTACGGAAACAAAACAAACAGCTCAAACAATTTCATTTATCAAAATTGTCGACAAAGCAGTTTTGTCTTTTCACATTGTGGTAAAGCAGTTTATCGATCGAATTCGAAAATTTATCGATCGAATTCGAAAATTTATCGATCGAAAATCCTTTTCGAACTGATTTCGAATTCGCTGCGGACTTTTACTAAATGGACTGAAAATATTTGGCCTAAAAATTTAAAGAAAGTTATTCAATGAAAATACGGCTTAATTTTTCAACAGAATTTCCAACTAGAGTATTGCTTTTGTTGTAACGGTAGCATGTTCGAGGCCTTCCAAAAAATTGTTTGACTTCCTATCTTGATCACTTTATGTCAATCAAATCTTTTTCGAACGTGCTACTTTTTGAGTCTAAGAAGGAAGAAAATGATCGATAGCAATTTTTAAGATTTTTGGTATTTTTATCTCTTGTGGCTTTCCTGCATGGTGTTAATCATTTAGGCTAGTACGACGAAATACAGATTTGTCGAAACACTTATCAAGCCATTGTTTTGCATCGACGATTTTTTTCATAAGTTACAATGTTTTCTTGAAACACGAAATTCACAATTCTCAACACTTTGAGACCAATAACAGGACAACTGTTGGAGCAAATGTCATGAAATGTTGACAGTGTTCTAGGTTAAGGTGAATGCACTGAGCTAAGTATATTTTTATACTCTCGCAACAAAGTTGCTAGCAACAAAGTTAATTATTTTGGGAGAGGTGGGCGTGGCGCTGCCCCCAAATAGGTTTTTTGTACATATCTCGCAAACCAATAAAGCTATATAAACCAAACTTGCTGCAGTCGTTTTTTTAGCCACTTCTTAATACAGTCCAAAAATGAAAGAAATCGGATAATAACCATGCCCACCCCCCATACAAAGGTTAGGCCGAAAATTACTAAAAGTGGGTTAACTCACTAACGAAAAAAGTCAGAAACACTAAATTTCACATAAGAAATGGCAGATGGAAGCTGCCTTCAGATTTGTTTACAAAATGGAAAATGGGCGTGGCGTCGCCCACTTATGGGTCACAAACTATATCTCAAGAACTATTCGACCGATTTCAATGAAACTTGGTTTGTAATAGTTTCCTTACATCCCAAATATATCTTGTGAAAATAGGCCAAATCGCTTCACAACCACGTCTACTTCCTATATACCAGAACTTAGAAGACGATCTGAATCGTTTAGATTACAATATATAAAGTAAGCACTAGTGAAGATATCGGTGCGGATCTTTGCATAAATACTATGTTTATAGTGTGGCAGCCCCATTCTAAAAATCGACGAAATCGGACCATAGGTTTTTAAGGCCCCATATATCGAACACGAGAACCTCGATGCTTCTAACCTAATATTATGGTTTCCAACTTTCAATGGACTTTATACAATATATATGACGAATATGTGGGTCAAATTGTGTATTATATAATATTAATTAAGTTAAATAAATAAATTGCGAGGGTATAAAATGTTCGGTTACACCCGAACTTAGCCCTTCCTTAATTGTTTTCTATTGTAAATAATTCTCATTACTTTGAGACCAATAACTGGAGAACGGTTGTTGCAAATGTCATGAAACGTTGACAGTCTTCTAGGTTAAGGTGGATGCACTGAGCCAAGTATATTTTTTATTTTTGGTTTATGGCGCGATATCCCTTATAACATTTACTCAAAGACAGTCGTGTAACCATTTTCCATCTCTTGAACCATCTTAAAATCAGACGGCTTCTTTATATGCAATACCGCTGGTTCCCTGTAGTCGGAGGACGAGGACAACATACAGGTGATCTTACAAAATTTTTGAAATAGAGTTTTGAAATCAGTTTCACGATCGATTTTTGACACTTTTATACTTATTTCAAGTTTTATTACATTGTTGTTTATTTTTATTACACATTTGCTGATTTTCTTCATATTCTTCTTAAGTCATATTTTCAATATTTTTTTATTTATGTAAGTTTTATAGAGTTTCGCTTAAGTCAAACTATTTTTCTTCCAACAACTTTTTATTTAGCAAACTTTGTATATATTCCAGCATAGAAAATACAACAAACAATATAATTATTATTGTTATTTCAGTTATTTATTGCGCCGTTTGGAAAATGTACTTTCGAACACTTTTAACAGACAGTTATCGAACGCATCAATGTACGCAACAAATAACTACAGACAACTTTCGAACGAAAATTGTTTATTTTCGCGCCTAAAAACTAAACTAAAGCGCCCGTTTTGGAGAAAACAAAAAAATTTAATAAGAAAGTGAAATTCAACACAGCTGATCGGCTATCAATGGAATGTTGTCAGCAAAATCAAAACAATGTTGACACAACTCAGATGGACTCAGCAGCGCGGGAATGCAATGCGGTGAGTGAATGATACAAAAAGATAAGATGCCAAAATGAACGCGATGTGCTTATCAGCCGGCTGCTCAGCATTTATCATCATCATCTGTGAGCGATATGCGACGTAGTTCGTATGAGCGCGCAACACGAGCGGCTATTTAAAGCGCGCGAATGCCATCGAAACAGCACAGTACGCCACGGCACGCAACAAGTTCAAGTGCAGTTCAACAGCTGATTTTCATACATATATAGAAAATAACAAAATATTTGAGTTATACTCTTTTTTTGTTAAGCATACACCTTTTACTGAACTCATTTCACTCACTCACAACCGAAGATGTGCGCTCAGAAGCTAAATTCTTGCTCAATTCAACTAAGCGCTATCACAAGTATACTATTGGCAACATTGTTGCTGCAACATGTTGCTGGCGCACCCGAATTTGTTTCGCACAAAGATTGCAATGATGCGGTGAAGGGCACTATTGTCGCCAATCCAGGCAATTGCAGTCAATATATCATTTGTGATGGGCTGCGTTCCACGCTCGGCGAATGTCCCGCCGATACATATTTCAATGCGAATGTCTTGTCATGCGATAAGACGTCTTTTGCCTGCAGCGGCAATAATACCAACAGCACCACCACAGCGATGACAACAACAACAACAGCACCCACAACAACAACAGTTAAAGAGGTTGCAGAGTTGACTGCCTCCAGTCATCTATTCGCCACGCGTCGTCCACTCAACACCTATCAGCGTCCGCTGGGCAATAAGCGCCCGGGCAGCACTGCTCTCTTGCAGAATCCGTCCTTGGCGTTGACGCCCACTTACGGCCGTCCCGTCTGCACCAGCTGGTACGATCAGCAATTCCCGCATCCCAACAACTGCGAATACTATTTCCATTGTGTCGGCGGCTTTCTCAGCGTGCGCCGTTGCTATTTCGGTTTTGGCTGGGACTTGGAGCGTCAGCAGTGTGTGCCCATGCAGCAGGCGAAATGCTTCCGCGCAAAGCTCGTGCGCTAGTTCGCTGCTGCGTACGCTTGTTCGGTTTTGTTTCGATTTTTTTGTTGTTGTTGACATTTTGTTTAATGCACAAATTTGTTATTTGCATGCTTTTATTATTGCGAAATGCTTTTGATGCTCTTGATGCATTACATTCACACGCCAGTGTGTTTGCGTGTCTTTATTTAGTTGTATGAAAATAATTTAAGCGTAGCATTAAGTGTTTAAAAATAACAATTAAATTGTTTAAATAAATTAAATTGTTTGTTGAAATAAAATTTAAATAATTTAAAAAAGATTTTGTGATAGAACTATTAATTATTCTATATACATTTTTGGTATAGTGGGGAGACCAGTAATAAATAGTTTTTGATACCTTGATCAATGTAACTTCACAAACTATAAAAGAGATAATATTAGAGTTACCTCTGTGATAACTTGTACTAATAATCTTTTTTAACTAGTCTATACTAGCACTTGGGCTCTCAGTAAAGTTTATCTCAGTCGACAATCCATTGTTCCAACGGGACTCACGCTATAGGGTTAAAATTTTACCTGATGCTAGCTTTAGAAGCTGAATCGAGGAGGACGAGGTGGAATCATCTCACCACTTTCTTCTAGAATGTCCCGCCTTATCGAGATCAAGAAAAATATATCTCGGATTTCACTTTTTCGAACAAGCTCGTGAAATAGCGAATATGTATGTATGTATGTGATTGGCGTTGAACCGTTTAGCCGGTTATAGCCGAATCGATGAGAGCGCGCCACTCCTCTCTTTCCTTCGCAGTTCGGCGCCAGTTGGAGATTCCAAGTGTAACCAGGTCGCTCTCCACCTGGTCCTTCCATCGGAATGAAGGCCTTCTTCGAACACTTTCAGAGCTAGAGTGTTTTCGTCCATTCGGATAACATGACCTAGCCAGCGTAGCCGCTGTCTTTTTATTCGCTGAACTATGTCAATGCCGTCGTATAACTCGTACAGCTCATCGTTCCATCGTATGCGGTATTCGCCGTTGCTAATGTTCTGAGGATCATAAATCTTGCGCAAAATTTTCCTCTCGAAAACTCCTAGTGTCGTCCGTTACTTTCCAATTATCTACTCAGTCCAAAGTAGCACCTGTTGGCAAGAGTGATTCTGCGCTGGATTACGTGGCTGACATTGTGTGTTGTTGATACTGGTTCCCAGGTATACGAAATTATCTACTATTAGCGAATATAGAAGTTAAAAATCTCTGCAGATTTGTAGTAGATACACGGCGCTTTGTTGACTTCTAATTGCCAATCTTTGGAGCACCCAGGCTTCACAAAGAACTGTCTTTTATAGTCTAAGTGTGTTTCTCTTTGGGAAACAGCCTTACAAACTAACCTAACCTAATCTAGTCTATACCGAGTTGGGGCTATCTCACGCAAAATTCCACTTTTATTTTTAGTATCATGGTAAAAGAGTTCGTAGTTCTGTATCTCCAGAATTTCAAGAACTTTATCATAATTTCTAATTTTATACAGAGACTTTTCCACAAATTATTGAAAATATAGAATTTTAAAGATAAAACTGGTCGAAACGTTTGTACTTTTGATCACATATAATATTGTAAAACAAGGCGTGTTCAAAATATAACGGAAATTCCGTTTTTTTCAATTCAATTCAATTTTCAGTTCGTCAATAAGCAAAATATGCCTTATTGGTCAGGCAGCAATCCGCACGTATTCCATGAGTCACCATTGCATCCCGAAAAAATTACGGTTTGGGTCATACTTCTTCTTTAATTAATAAAATCGACACGCTACTGTGAATGGGGTGAATGAATCGCTACCACTCAATGACATTCGAATATTTGTGGACCGAATTAGATGATATGGTCTTGGACAATATGTGGTTCCAACAGGACGGCGCCACAAGCCACACAGCGAATGTCACAATCGATTTATTGAAAACCAAGTTTGGTGAACGTGTTATCTCAAGAAATGGCCCGGTCAATTGGCCGCCTCGGTCGATTTGACGCCGTTAGAGTATTTCCTGTGGGTCTACATCAAGTTTGTTCACAGTAACTGCAACAGAACATATACATGATGAGATTCCTATAACAAGTAGCTTAACTAACGCAATTGTAACCATTTCAAATATTAACGGAAACGAAACAAACAGCTCAAACAATTTCATTTATCAAACTTGTCAAAATTGTCGACAAAGCAGTTTTGTCTTTTCACATTGTAGTAAAGCCGAATTCGAAAATTTATCGATCAAAAACCCTTTTTGATCTGATTTGGAATTCGCTGCGGACTTTTACTAAATCAACACTTTGAGACAAATAACTGGAGAACGGTTGGAGTAAATGTCATGAAAATTTCTTTTATGGCGCGATATTCCTTGCAACAAATACTAAGAGGCAGTGACGTAGTTATTTTTGAATCTCTTGAACTCTCTTGAAAGCAGACAGCTTCTTTATATGCAATATCGGTGGATCTCCGTAGTCGGAGGACGAGCACAACATACAGATGATTTAAAAAACTTTTTGAAATAGAGTTTTGAAAACAGTTTCACGATCGATTTTTTAACACTTTTATATTTATTTATTCATTCGTAGCAGCGCTTCAATTGTTGAAACACTTCTCAATATCGATTTTTGAGATAGCTTTTGGTTTTTTCAGCGATTACTTGCATGCTTGTAAAACGAGGGTCCTTTAAAGTTCTCTTTATTTGTGGAAATAGGAAAAAGTCACGCGGAGTCATCTATTGCGTATATGGTGACTAGGCCATCGTTACAGCATTCACGAATAAAACAATGAGGTGTGAGCTTTTAAAGTAATGAAAATCGCAAAGCTCATAAAAATACGTTTACCCTTAGAGACAATGACTATAGCTGAAAATTGTATCGTACTTCAGGGGTATGTACATATATCAAAATAATAAAAATAAAAAAAATTACAATTGGACTTGTGTATTTTTTTTATGAATATTAAAATTCCCGTTATTTTTTGAACACACCCCATAAAACAGAATTAAGGATAAGAATTATGGTATTACTTCTTTAGTTAAATTTTAAGTTCATATCGCGCTGTCAAACTCAAAACTGCGAGTTGCCGCAACGCCCTCGTATGAACAGGCCCTAAGCAGTACTTGCATATTACTCATACGCCGTGGTATTCAATAAATATGTATTTATATTTATAATGTGGACGACTAATAAATATCTGTTATTTAAAGAATATGGAATTTTAAGTTTTTTATGTATATGTAACGGGTGATTTTTTTGAGGTTAGGATTTTCATGCATTAGTATTTGACAGATCACGTGGGATTTCAGACATGGTGTCAAAGAGAAAGATGCTCAGTATGCTTTGACATTTCATCATGAATAGACTTACTAACGAGCAACGCTTGCAAATCATTGAATTTTATTACCAAAATCAGTGTTCGGTTCGAAATGTGAAATCCGCTTTTTTATCGACAAATTTTGTTCAGCGATGAGGCTCATTTCTGGTTGAATGGCTACGTAAATAAGCAAAATTGCCGCATTTGGGGTGAAGAGCAACCAGAAGCCGTTCAAGAACTGCCCATGCATCCCGAAAAATGCACTGTTTGGTGTGGTTTGTACGCTGGTGGAATCATTGGACCGTATTTTTTCAAAGATGCTGTTGGACGCAACGTTACGGTGAATGGCGATCGCTATCGTTCGATGCTAACAAACTTTTTGTTGCCAAAAATGGAAGAACTGAACTTGGTTGACATGTGGTTTCAACAAGATGGCGCTACATGCCACACAGCTCGCGATTCTATGGCCATTTTGAGGGAAAACTTCGGAGAACAATTCATCTCAAGAAATGGACCCGTAAGTTGGCCACCAAGATCATGCGATTTAACGCCTTTAGACTATTTTTTGTGGGGCTACGTCAAGTCTAAAGTCTACAGAAATAAGCCAGCAACTATTCCAGCTTTGGAAGACAACATTTCCGAAGAAATTCGGGCTATTCCGGCCGAAATGCTCGAAAAAGTTGCCCAAAATTGGACTTTCCGAATGGACCACCTAAGACGCAGCCGCGGTCAACATTTAAATGAAATTATCTTCAAAAAGTAAATGTCATGAACCAATCTAACGTTTCAAATAAAGAACCGATGAGATTTTGCAAATTTTATGCGTTTTTTTTTTTAAAAAAGTTATCAAGCTCTTAAAAAATCACCATTTATGTATGTATATTCATTGCCGAAAAAATATAATAATTTTTATTTATTTTTTTAATTAGAAAAAAAAAAAGCATTTTACATGCCCCTTTGACACAATTTCCAATGAATATATTTGTTTTTGCATTTGTTCATATTTATTATTCCAATTTCTTAGCATTCCTGCTGCATAATGCGACGAAATCATTTGCATGCAAACTTTTCATAGACGACAGCGATTAGAGGAGTGAAATGCAATTTATAATTTTCGCCGCCATGACTAATGGGCAGCGAATACCTTCGCGTACATGTGTCTCTCTCTCTGGGCAACAACTGACCAGACTAATGGCAAAAACAACAACAACAACAAAAACAAATATTTGTTGTAAGCAGCCACACAACAAGAATTGCTCGTGGATAAAGTGCCTGGCAAAGGCTGTGAAATCAAAATAAATCACAACAATAAATTCGTGGCTGGCCAAAAAGTACAATTCTGCAAAATAAACCAACAAGCATGCATTTAAAGCTGAATGTATGTATGTGTGTGGAGCGAACTGCCTTGCATTGGCGGCGGCGACACTTCTGCTGCCTAATGCTCCTGGTGTTGCCGCCGCAAACTAGTCAGCCAGCCCTGACGGCCCAGTTGGCCACTTAGACAGCCGACCGACTGGCCAGCCAGCCAGCTAGTCAGCCAACTAAACATGCACACACACATACATATGTGAGCGTTGCGGCCAGCCTAGATCGACCGATCAACGCCCTGTCAGCCACCTCCATCCATTCATTTCCATTTGTATGTGTCACACGGCTGCTGTGGTCAACCCAAAAGCAAACACACACACACACTCGAACACACGTGCACAGTTATGCTATGCCTGCTTGTATGCGCAATCGATCAGGCGAACGAGCAGACAAGTAGCCAATCTTTTAGGCCAACTGGTGTGCAGATTCTTCAACTGGGGCTGTCGTGTCGGCTCTAAGTATATTTGTAGGCACATATTTTATTTTGGCCACAATTCAAGCATACTCAACGGCAAAATGTAAATAAGTAACAACAATAACAACAACAACAGCGTTGAATCGGAGAAAATCCGCATTGTAGCCGCTCATTTGTGGTTGGAATAGTGCAGTTCTTGCCTACAGTACTCAGCGCTAGGTAAACATGGGCATTTGTCTATAAACATGTATATATATTTGTTTGTTGGTGTGTTCGCACTTAGATTCCCGCTGCAAAAGTGTATTGTAAATTAATTTCACTTGTCCTCTCCATTGTTGTTGTTGCTGTATAAAATTCATTTTTGTATAATTATTTCGCAATCAAAATGCACTGACAACAACGGCAGCAAAAACAATAACAACACTGCAACTAGTTAGGAAATTTAGGAAAGAAATGAATATGAATGCAGAAAACAAATAATAAGAAATTGAATGAAGTGACAGAAAATATGTTGAAATTTGTTGGATTGCTAATTATGCGAAAATACAATATGTATACCACATATACGAGGTGTGTTCAAAAAATAACGGGAATTTTGAAATTTCAAAAAAGCTCACACTTTGTTGTTGTTGTCGCTTGTTGCTGTAACAACGCCTCAGCCTCCATATTGGCTTTTTCCCATTTTCCAAAATTAAAGTCAACCTTAAAGGACCTTCGTTTTACAAGTATACGAGAAATCGCTGAAAGAATTAAAGGCTAATCCAAAAATCGAGTTCGAGAAGTATTTCGAAGTTGCGCTGGGGACTATTTGACGGCAACAGCATTAATGTAGACGCTTGAATAAATAGTTTTCCAAATAAACGGAAATTCCCGTTACTTTTTGAACATACCTCCTATATCCGTTATTTTCATGGCGAGCAGCTAACTTGATTGTGGAACTTACCGTGACAACAAAAATAAAAGAATACTGAAATAACAGTATTTATATAACTTTTTACATATTTAAGGACCCCCATTATATAGATCAAAATGATCCGAGAGAGCTTATTTCTTAAAAGATTCCGTCCCGATCATATTCTTTAGTTCCTTGAGAAAAATGTTTCTCACTTTGAAGCTTTAAGAGGTAAATTCATTTACTTCCGACAGAAGACATGTCTCGCATATTTAAAAGTGTTAAGAGAGGTCTGAGATTTTGATGACTTCCAGATGAAGTCAACAGAAAAGAGATTTTGACCATTCGCGATTATTAATATCTATAGAAACTCTTGTAGTAAAATGATAAAAGGAATAATCACTTAATGTATATTAACAAACAGCGGAAGAAATTGTCTCCCATCCAAACAACACTTTCCAAAAAAGACATTTCTAATAGAAATCTAAAGTATTTAGTACTGCCTGCGCTTATGTCCAGTATTCAAAAATAGTACTCCCTTACACATTACCTCCACTAAAAGCGCTACGTAAGCTTGTCTACGTCTTTCTGACGTCCTCAAACAGTTCGACGGTTAGTCATTTGTGGAGGAGAAACATTTCAGAATATTTTCGAAACCAAAACGATTTATTGCCTCTCAAACAGCTCAAACAGCAGAAGTAATGGCACCAATAATCATCATAAGCTCATTCATCGACGGCATTGATCTTTGCCGGTGAGGCACAGTTGCTCACTTTTTCAACTCTCACAATAAAAGTACGCTTCTAGCTAGCCGCCAAAATTGCGAGGCGAAAAGTGTCAACAGCACAAAAAAGTGCTTAGAGCACGAGAGACGACAGTTTTCGCTTTGAGCACTGTGAGTATGTACCGCTGTGTAGATCGTTTGATAGAGGACGTTTTCGAAATTTTGTTGGCGAAATTTCAAAAATACCGACAGAAAAAAAGTGGAAAATCTCAGCCAAAGCAATTCTAATGATGCTGAGTGTATTTGATTTGGAAATTGGAAATACTACTTGTGCGTTTTAATGCAAATGTACATTAGACGAATCTCTAAGCAGCAGCGAGCTGGTCATTCAGTTGCGAATCGAACGGTGTACGGTAAATGTAGAAATCGCAAACGCTTACAGTTTGAACGTTCTGTTCAGTGAGTGACAGTAATGGGAGTTGAATAAATATTTATTTGAAATTATAATTATACATGGATATCGTGTGTTATACTAGCGGTAATATATAGTGCGTGAAATGCAGTGCAGTTTGAGAAAATAATAGAGGTTATAAATGGAAAATATTTTATGAAAAAAAATCTAAAAAATAAAAAAATATAGTTGAATATAAAATAAAATAAAATAGTGATTTCTAAAAACTATTATATACTCTAATATGTTCTATAAAACTAAAGATTTTTAAAATCTATAAAACAAAAAAAATTCTAAATATAATATAAAGCAGTGAAAAAAAATTTATTATGTGAATGTGTTTGAAAATAAATTAAGTTTAATGAAGTAGAAAATAATCAATTCTATAAAATTAAAAACAAGAAACAAAAGCTGTAAGATTGCAACTAAAAAAATTCATAAATCGTTGGAAAATATGATTCTTTTAGTGGGGATGAGTAATGAAAATACAATTAGAAGGGCTTTTCAATGATAAAATTTGTATGGAGTATTGAAAACAATATTTTTTTTAGAAATATTTTTTTTTATTTTTTTTTAGAAATATTTTTTTTTTAGAAAAAAAAAAATAATTTTTTTAGAAAAATAATTAAAAAAAAAAGATAATTTTTTTGAGAAATAAATTTTAGTTTTTTTTTTCAGAAAAATATATATTTTTTTAGAAAAAAAAATGTTAAGAAATTTCTTTTAGAAAAAAATTTTATTATAGTTTTTTCAAAACAATAGAGAACTCCATTTTTTTTAACTTTATTTATATTATTTCGTTTAATATGTCTTTGAAATTTGTGTGGAGTATTGAAAAAAATATTTTTTTTTAGAAAATAAAATATAATATTTTTTTTAGAAAAATAATTAAAAAAAAGATAATTTTTTAGAGAAATAAAGAAAAAGAAATTAGAAAAAAAAATAGTTTTTTAGAAAAATAAAAAAAAAAATATTTTTTTTAGAAAAATAATTAAAAAAATAATTTTTAGAGAAATAAATTTTAGTTGTTTTTTAAGAAAAAAGATATTTTTTTTAGAAAACAAAATTTTAAGAAATTTTTTTTAGAAAAAAAAAATAATTTTTTAGAAAAATAAAAAAAAATATTTTTTTAGAAAAATAATTAAAAAAATAATTTTTAGAAAAATAAATTTTAGTTTTATTTAAGAAAAATAGATATATTTTTTAGAAAAAAAAAATTTTAAGAAATTTCTTTTAGAAAAAAAATTTTATTATATTTTTTCAAAACAATAGAGAAATCCATTTTTTTTTTTTAATTTTATTTATATTATTTCATTTAATATGTCTTAAATAATATTTTATTCGGAAAAATTGAAAAAATACTGAGATTGGTTTATCGAACTTTTCGTAAGATTCCATAAAATAAAATCTGTGTTGAAAACTGCCATGAAAAGCACAATTTGTTTCTACTCTTTAACCTTCATAATTTTCGGAGCATTTTTGAAATTAGAGCTGGATCTTAATTTAGCTGGAAATTTCGTCTAAGATTTATGCGATTTCTCTGAATGTTGAGACTTCGCTGCTCTTTTTCCAGCTTCCTCAGTATGGAACAAAATTATACCATGTAAACTATTGAACTGTCTTATATAAATCATTTGAAGATTATACGCGATCTTGAGAAGAGTATACATACTATAAAATTTGCCTCTAACGACTTGAGTACAACTGAACTGTTTTCTGTTCTCGGAAGAACGTTATAGAGTCATATTTCCGTATTTCTGAATTTAGAAGAAAGATCCTTTCGTTTTGGGTCATTCTCGAACTGTTTAATTTCTCATTATCTCGTATTATGTCTGAGTTCAGTTTTCTTCTAACGATCTTCTACAAGCGAATTTCTTGGCCAGCTTATTTTCAAACCAAAATTTTACTTTATTCTGTTTAAGATGATGAAGAGGTGAGGGGAGTGATTTTTAAAGCAAGGAAGTTCGCTCGATACGCTGTAATGAGTTTACATAATCCCTAGGACTACTTCACTTGTATAGGTAATGGACAATGATCTTGTTCTTCTATAGAGAAATTAAAAATATCTAATACTCATGAAATGAAAATATAAATCAAATTCTCCACTGTTGTAAATATGAATTTCTATTTTCAAAGCATTCTCCAACTAATCTGCATTCAAGGATATTGTGTGCGCATTCAAATTCCAGCGCTTCACAAAAATTATTTGCGGTGGTTGAGGCTTCCAACTATTTATTAATAGCCAACACAATTGGCTGGGCTGGATTGCTTAAAATTATAATTTTCGGACCACAAAGACGACGACAGCTGCGTCGTCAAAGTGGAACCATTAACGTGTAGAAAATAATCACAAATATACAAAAACAAATACCTTTGCTTACATACACATATGAATGTATACCTACACATGCCTGCATATATTGTGAAGAGGCAAAATAAAAAAAAAAAATCGAAGAAATTGTTGAAAATATATTTCAGCGAAACGGAATTTTAAATTTGGAAATCCAAACGGAGAAACGGAGAAAGTGTTGTTTGTGTCAGCGCTGCGCTGGCCGCTTAGTGAAAAGTGGAGAAAATTTTGCGGAGAACCAGAAATGAAAGGCACACGGTACAAAAACAATACTTGTTTGTGAAATAAACACAGAAAATGATTTTTGTCACATAAAATGAGTAAAGCGCAGAAAAATTATGTGCTTTTCACAAAGTGAAAATGTGAAAATATTTGAATAAAGTGGCTATTTTTAGTGTGTGTGCGAAGAAACGCAGCGCAACGGCCAACGGCTGAGCTGGAGAAAAGTGCTTTCTTATTTTGAACGTATGACAAACAAACAGGCAAAAAGGCGATAGTGAACGGTAAATGTTGTGCGAAGATACAAAAAAGTAATCTAAAATTATTTTAAAGTGTTGAATTAAAGAGAAAATGTGAAAAAAATTGTTGTTAAAAAAGTTTAAAAAAAAAAATTAAAAAAATTAAAAAAGTAAAAAAAAATATAAATAAAATAAATTAAAAAAAAAATTATAAAAATTAAAAAAAAATATTCACTATTTATACAGTTTTAAAAATAAATATCTAAGCTGTACGCATTGCAATTTTACATGCCACCAATCATTTAAACACCCACAACACACCGCACAGTCAGTCCACACTCCATCAGCATAAATCTAAAATCTCAAGTAAAAAGTGAAAAAATAGACAGCGCAAGCAAGTAAAAAAAAAATGCATTCGCTCGCTGGCAGTTGCAGTGGCCTGCCGAAACCTCAAAGTTAAATTTAAGTGACAATAATGCAATACATTTCAAATGCCACAACAACAACAACAATTAAATGCAACAGCATCAACAACAATAATTCGTATTGGTTTGCAGCGACGCAGCTGAGAAACGCTTGCCAACACAATCAGCACCAGCAACAGCAACGGCACTAGTCACAGCAACAGCAACGGCAATAACAACAAAAAAACCCATAGCCAAATCGACGCTGACAACGACATACTACTAAAACGCGAACGATCCACTCGTAATCCGAAATACCCTAAATTCAAATATTGGAATGAAGAAAATTCCTTAAATTAGTTTTTCACGAAATGCGCGCGTAAATAGACAACAACAAGAACAATACACGTTTTTTTCTAGTTTTTTTTAACCCACACATGCATGAACAAGTAAATGTAGCAATACTTTGGTGAAAGCATGTAAATCTACACCCAGTGGGTAAATTGAAGTGAGGAATAGTTAAAAATAGTTATAGACAATTGGATCCTTAAAATATGGATTTTCATGGCAGAAATGCTCGTGGTGGTTCACCAAGGTCTGGAGGGATTTTTAATATTTCATACTGCACCACGGATTTAACTCAGGTCATGTGTAATCGAGGAGAGTCTCCAAAACAGCACTGTTAAATAAGAAATTTACTTTTTACTATATTAATGGAACTGAGTAGTTAAAATGTAATAAGAAAGAATTTGGAACGAACTCTGGTTATGCTTGGTAGAAGAGAGTGTCTCGAATACAGTTATCTGTAAAATTTTCCATTACCGGAATCGACGTGGATTAATATTCGTCCAGGAACTGATCAAAAAAAGCATTTCTCGAGACTAGGGATTCAACTCAGGTCCTGCGTAGTAGAGGAGAATCTCCAAGACAGCTGTTAAATAAGAAGTTTTCTTTTTGGTATATGTCTATTAATAGAGCTGAGTAGTTAAACTGCAATAAGAAAAGATTTTTAATGAACCCGGCTTTGTTCAGTGTAAGAGTGGGTCTCCTAGACAGTTATCTGTACATTTTCACTTTACGGAAAATGACGCGGATTAATATTGTCTAAGAACGGATCAAAAAAACATGCCGCGAGTCCACTGGAACTATATTTAGAAGCTAAGAACTCAGCGTGCGGTTTTAATACAGAAATAGGTTCATTCGAAGGGCTCTGTTTTTTACATATTGCGAGAGACTTCCAATGGTTACTTATTAAAAAAATTTAAATGAAAAATTATTGGGAAATCTATCGAGGAATCTGCTTTCCTTGCTTTCGAAATCACCCCAGACTCTATTCGTGGTAATAAACTACAATATTTTTACATGAGAATAAGCCCATTAAGACGTTCCTTGTAAAATATCGATATAAGATAACTAAGCTCAAATCTAGTACGATAATGAGAAATTAATTAGTTCGAGGATGGCCCAAATCCAAAGGATCTTTTTTCTAATTCAGCAATACAAAAATATGACTGAATAACAATCTTCCTAGAAGAAAACACAGTTCAGATGTTCTGAAGATGAAGAGACATGAGGAATTGATCAATTCGAGAGTGATGCAGATCTGAGTGATCTTTCATTTAGCCCAGTATTAGTGAGAATTGATTGCAGATTACTGTCTGATCGAAAGGATCTTCTTCTAATTCAGTAATACAGAAATTTTGCTTTATAATGAGCTTCCTTAAAGAGAACACAGTTCAAAAGTTCCGAAAACAAAGAGACGTGAGGAATTGATCAATTCGAGTGTGATTTATATCTGAGTGATCTTTCTTTGATGAGTGATCTTTCACTCTTGCCAACAGGTGCTACTATGGACTGAGTAGGCAATTGAAAAGTAAAGTCCTCTCTCGACGAACAAAAACTAAACTCTACAAGTCCCTCATCATTCCCGTCCTACTTTATGGTGCAGAAGCGTGGACGGTGTCAACATCCGATGAGACGGCACTTGGAGTTTTCGAGAGAAAGGTTTTGCGGAAGATTTACGGTCCCTTAAACATTGGCAACGGCGAATACCGCAGAAGATGGAATGATGAGCTGTATGTGTTGTTCGACGACATAGACATAGTCCAGCGAATAAAAAGACAGCGGCTACGCTGGCTGGGTCATGTTGTTCGAATGGATGAAAGTGCCCCAGCTCTGAAAGTTTTCTATGCAGTACCCGCTGGTGGAAGCCGAGGAAGAGGGAGACCTCCACTCCGGTGGAAGGACCAGGTGGAGAAGGACCTGTCTTCACTTGGTATTACCAATTGGCGCCAAACCGCCAAAAGGAGAGATGCGTGGCGCACTGTTGTGGACTCGGCTATAACCGCGTAAGCGGTTTCTACGCCAGTTAAGAAGAAGAAGATCTTTCTTTTAACTCAGTCTCAGTGAGAATTGATTACAGAATACTAATCAGTTTTTAAAACTAGGTTAACGAACATAAAATTAAAGAAAAGCTTTTACTTTTGAAGGGAATTTCAAACCTACTTCTCATAAAAACCGTTCAGTGTTTCGGTTCAGTTCTTGAAACCTGGAGAAAAGGCTCAGCCAAACTTATAGCAAAAATGGTCAGCACTCATTATTTAACCCGAAGACATCACTTACTAGCAATGCCGTTCCTCTCCAATGCCCTACTGGGTATAACCCAAGTGCCATTTGTTGATCTTGCGCGCTTTTTGTTTTCCTTGATTTGTTGCCTTTGTTGTCACACATGCTGTAACGTTAGTTGGTCATTTTTTGTGTGATTGCTGTTGATATTGCTTCCAAGTGGCTACATTTTGGCGAAATATCAGCGGGGACTGTGGCAGTGCTCCGGCGGCGCATTTCCACCGCCACCTTCCCAGCCATACGTCCCGCACTGAGGTGACGGACTGATTTCGCAATGCCGACGAACGGTTGTTTGTACCTACTTATTTTTTTGATTATACGATACAAATGTGATTTTTCAACTTGTCACCTACTTGTAGACATATGTACATCCATAAGTATGTATGTGGATATATGTTACACGGGCAAAGGCACACAAGTGAGGTAGCCGGAGGGTACATAACTATTCCAACAACAATACAAATTAAATACAATACAACTTTAGGTTTTCTGTAATGATGATGCGACATGGCAACTCAGGTTGCAGGGGTTGCTAGCGGGGTGTCGCCTGAAGGTTGAAAAAAATTGCAAATTTAATTTTACCGGTAAAAATAGCCCTCGGACAAAAACAAATCGACTGACGAGCAGCTGAAAGTGGCGAAATTCGAAAACATGCAATTCGTCTAATGGCTGCCAGGCAATTTAACAAAACAATCACAAGCGGTCCACTAAATTTTACCTTGTATTTGCTATTGTTATTGCTACTCGCTTGTAGCGCTACCCATAGTGCAGTTAGTTAGTTAGTAAGTGTGGACAAAGGCACTGATCTTCGGTTTCTCATTACGTTCAGTTCAAAGCTGCCAAAAAGGTGGAGAACAAGGCGAATCTATAAAATGCTATAAACGCAACGCCCGGCTGCCCAAGCTGTCAGGTAGTCAGGTGGCCGGTCGATTCACGAATGCCACAAATGCCACGAAAGCGTGACACAATTGAAAAATTGGAAGACGATTATATTTTGGTAGCTGTCTGTCGCTGTTTTCTGATTCTTCTTCTACTTGAATTAAATGCCTTTTTCTACAAATGATCTATCATTCCTTGCATTGACAACAAAAGCAAGCAACAACAAATTTACTAAAATATATATTTATGTATGTGGATATGTATGCTGCAATTGCACAAGTTTAAAGCAAATCTCAAATAAATTTCATTTAATTGTCAGCGTTGAAATGCTGGCCAGTCGTTGGTATGTCTGTTGCTGGCTAGTTTTCGCCTGGTTGGCAGACGCCTGCTAAATTGTGCAGCGTAAAGGGATTTATTTGCCAGGCATCCCAGCGCAGTAGCTAATCAACAAGCTAGCTGTGTAACCTTTTATTTATTTCGGTCCATTTCGTACTCGTTCTTCGTACAATAAAATGCGACGTTCGAGAATTTTGCAGAATTTGTTGTAAATTAATGTTATTTCCTCAAATGTAAACATTCTTGTTGCTAATGTTCACTTAGTTGCTTTTATTTGTGGCATACGGCTAGACCTTCCCTGCTCAATCGAGGTTTGAGAAGTCCTCCGTCGTGACAATTTCTATTAAAAACACTTTTTATGCGAACCCATGCAACAGGAATGACTCGAATGTCCTAAAAAGAATTATCAAATCCTGATGGTTTCTCAATTTCCACCAAACTCATCTAATGCTGGATTGGTGTTAGTAAAGACTTGACTGGAGCAATTACCTTCGATTAGTCTTTGTCTGGCAGTATTTTCAATAGAGCCTACTCTTACTATGAGAATAGTGCATAACAGGCTTGCGACGTTCATGAGATGATCGTATAGAAACTAAGGTAGTTGGTTGGAAAAGAAAGGTCTTCTATCCTCAAAGACTCTGGAATACTAGGTTGCCATTCTTTTTACTGCGAATCAATAATAACGGGCTTTTCTCTCTTTTTCTCGCAATTTGGCGCCATTTGAAAATACCAAGCGAAACTAAATCGCTCTCCACTTGATTTCCCAACGAAGTGGGGGTTCTCCTCTTCATCTGCTTACACTAGCGCGTACTGCATCAAACACTTTCAAAGCTGCAGTGCTTTCATCCATTCGGACAACATTACCTAGCCAGAGTATCCGCTGTCTTTTATTCACTCAGATATGTCTATGTCCATTGTTTCATCGTCTGCAGTATTCGTTGTTGACAATGTTCAGAGGACCATAAATATTCAGCAAAACCTTTTTTTCGAAACCATCGCTTGTTGACATCGTCCACGCTTCTACATCATAAAGCAGAACGAGAATTATAAGGGACTTGTAGAGTTTGGTTTTTGTTCGTCGGAGAGGATTTTACTTTTTAATTGCCTACTCAGTCCAAAGTAGCACCTTCGTGACGTAAGAGCCAAGACGCAAATGCGACTGGATGAATTATCATCGATCTGTCATTGCCTGTGGGTATTTTCAATAAAACCTTCTCATGCAATGAAAATATTGCTTAAGGCAATCAGTAGTCTGCTTTACAGGCTTCAAAAAATCGATTTTTTTGTTTTGTTTTAAATCTCTTCCAAAACTATATAAGAATATGTCTTTAAAATTCCAGAGGCCAATTCGACATATTTTCGAAGCTAGAGCAATTTTAGTGGCCGAGCGTCGAGCAGGTGCGAATGCTCAGGCAGACTTTAAAGCGCGTTTTCTCGAGTTTTCATTTTCTCAAGTGTTAGAAAACGGTGCCGGCGATAGCAAAACGAATATATGTATGTCCGATTGAAAAAAAAACAAAGTGATCTAGCTTCAGTATTAAATTATCTTCTATTTGAACTAAAAAAGTTGGACAAAAGTATTATTTCAACTACTTGTTTTGCAACTTAAAGTCAATTTTTTTTTCTTAAAAAAGTGATTTTTTTTTTCAAACTTCGAAAAAATTTGGAATTTTATAACTTCTTCGGTATTTTTTTAGTTCATAAAGAAAAGAAACTTATAAAAATTAAATAAAAATTTGGTTCGACTGTTTCAGATGCATCGCACGACCTCCATCACCGGCACCGATTTACAAGTGCAGACTCCAAGCGCTCCAGAAAAATTCTTACAACTTGGAAAAATTTCAATATTTTTTCATAATAAATATTGTTTTTTAAGCTTTAAATATAGTACACTATCGTCTTAAAATTCCGTTTACCGCAATCATTTCCTTCCCTTTCCAAAAAAATTGCTAAAAAACGCTTTTTTTTCGGCTTCTAAAGCAGACTACTGCCTTAACAGTCAAAATGCAGTGGTTCCTTAAACTCACAGGCATTTTATCTACTGTGACCTATTCCTCAAATAAGGGGATTTGGTTATTTAGACACTAAAGTAATATATTGCTTTTTAGAGTTTGGGTACCGCGAATGTATCAAGAAAAAGAAGGAGAAAATATTTATTTTATCAAAATTTTGATATTTTATAGATTCTATTTCTTTGTTATCAAAACAACACATAATATATTTTATTAGATTTCGAAAATCAAAAGGTAACATCAAATAATTTGAAAACCAAAAATAAAATAAATCAACGTCAACCGGAGCGTATGAGTAACATATTTGAGTGAATACCTAAACCACCTGCTCTCTGCAGCAGTAATGCCATCCTTATGCTCTACTCTCTCAGTTTTATTTAGTCCCTATCTTTTTCTCCTCAGTGCTAATGCTCTGCCGCTCTCTTTGATCTCACCGCTCACTTTTGCACATCATTCATCCGACCGACCGACGCTTTGCGATCCGTTTATTTTTGTTTACAATTCCGTTTGTTTTCGAAACAAGTGTCCCAAAATTAAAACAATAAAAATTGCCACAATCAAAATAAACACGAATAATGAGCGTACAACAAAGGCAACAACTATCAAAACAAATACAACAATTAAAATGCAATACAAAGTTTAGCGGAGAAATGAGTGTAATCTCTTTGTGTGTGTGAGTGTGTGTATTTTTTATTGAAATTTTTGTTTTGCTTTCGGCGCACACACATACGAACGAGTACATTAGCGCTAAGTTAAGCCGCAAGACAAATCACGCTGACAGCGATGAGCCATCGGTGGCGTATTGAAGTGACACACGTACAAAAACGCAGAAAGCGTTGCAGCTGGTCAACGCCAGAATGGAGGACGGACGGACGGTCATTTAGACCTTTTTGGATGAAGACGAAATGCTGACGAAGCAGACAGGCGGTACGACGATCACGACTGTGACGATGTTGTTGCCGAGGTGTTGCCGAGGTGTTGCCGCTGTGTTGGCGATTGTGTTGTGCTGGCGATAATTACGTTGAGCTGCAGCAAACACATACACACAATTACCGTTATGTTGCTGCGTGCGTGCTGTGTGCTGAGTGTGCCAAATGTGAGCGCGTAGCGGCTGTAGTGTGTTGCCTGGTATTTTATGCGCTCATAAAAATGGAAAAGCAAAATATTTTTGGGCAAATGAAATGTGAAAGAAAAACATTAAACACAGACACATGCATACATACATACATACATACACAATGTACATAAATACAAATAGCAAAAGGTGTGAAATGATTAATTTTACAAAACGCTTTTGTTTACAATTTTAGCAATAAAATAACAATTCTCGGGTGCTTAACGTGAATTGAGGAGGAAGTGTGTGAAATTAAATTAAATTTGAAATTAACTAAAGCAATAATTTTTATAAATTTACTATTAAA
Organism: Zeugodacus cucurbitae; assembly: GCF_028554725.1. Classification (NCBI taxonomy): domain Eukaryota; kingdom Metazoa; phylum Arthropoda; class Insecta; order Diptera; family Tephritidae; genus Zeugodacus; species Zeugodacus cucurbitae. Next base: position 5,156,352 of record NC_071669.1, read on the forward strand.
TAAGTAATTAAATACTAGCGGTTATAATTTCGAAAAAAAAAATCTACTTTTGAGTGCAGAATTAACTGATATTTATGTGCCTTTAAACGGAATACTCGTGTGCACTTCATTTGGATTATGGAAAATGTTACTGCGACCGCAACAGCAGCTAACATACGTCAGCAACAACAACAATTACAACAGCATCAACAGTTGCAGCAACATCATCAAGAACAACAGCAACAGCATGAACATCAACAGCAATTTTGTTTGCGTTGGCACAATCATCAGGTAAAGACAATATTAAATTTATATATCAAAAAAAAAAATTCCTATAAAATACCGTTAGCTAAAGATTTGCCCCGATTTTGGTCATCAAATTCATATAGCAATTACCAAAAACCGAAATTTAGGTAGATCACTAATAAAAAATTTAAAAGTAAGTAAGGAAGATCTTAGTTGGGGTGCTTTGAAAAAAAAAAAAATATTGTACGAGGTGTGTTCAAAAAATAGCGGGAATTTTCCCTTTTGGTAAATAATTTTTATTCACTCGTCTACATTAATGTCGCCGTCTTCAAAATAGTATCCATTCGATATTATGCACTTATGTAAGCGCTTCTTCCTATCGTTGGGGTGCTTTGAAAAAAAAAATATATATTGTACGAGGTGTGTTCAAAAAATAACGGGAATTTTCGTTTTTGCAAAATAATTTTTATTCACTCGTCTACATTAATGTCGCCGTCTTCAAAATAGTATTCATTCGATATTATGCACTTATGTAAGCGCTTCTTCCTATCGCCGAATAAATTCTCAAACTCGATTTTTGGAATAGCCTTTGGCTCTTTCTGCGATTTCTCGTATGCTTGTAAAACGACGATCATTTAAGCTTCTCTTTATTTTCGGAAATAGGAAAAAGTCACACGTAGCCATGTCTGACGAATGTGGATCGGCTCGGACATCGTTGCAATATTGTTGTTGGTCAAGAATTCATAAACAAGTAACGAAGTGTGAGCTTTAATCGCCAAGCTCATAAAAAAATATAACCTTAGCGGCTTCGACAGATAAAGCAAGCCATGATTATTGGACTTTCCAAACCCGCAATTTTAATTCTAAATTCACGTTATTTTTTGAACACAAGTTTTTATCAACATAATAAAAAAATTGGGACAATAGATTCTCCAATCCGGTAAAATCCGTTATTTTTTTAACACAACCTAAGTTTAAGGCAATGGATTCTGAATCATATCTTCTCATTTAAATTTTAAAGGATGGACCTATCTATTTTTAGTATAGTATAGTCAATTATGTTCAAGAATATCTTCAAAATCAACTTCATTATGTTTTTATTTAGGTCAAAGTAAAAGTCACGGCTTAGGGTCAGTACATGTACTAGGTTGAGATTTAATCGGGGAAGTCAAGAAAAGAGCAAATACCTGGTGAAACATATTTTCTTTCAATACTTGAACTTGTAAAGTGTAAAGAATAAAACTCAACTGAAAAGACCATTCTAAAATCTCCACACATCTCTTTCCTATACCAAAGAATTTCGAATAAAAAAACAAAAAACACAAATGTTACTCCCATTCCTAGAAAGAGTCCAGATCCAAAAATAAAACTTCTAAAATTATCGCAAAATCCGTTCTCGCAGAAAAGAAAAAGTACAGCAAATGTGACTCGCACGCGCCCTGCTGTCAATAAAACATTCCTTGCACTTTTCCGCTTCACAAAATTGCACACATTTCAGTCAAACACATTTGGGATCCGGAAGAGATATGGACAACGGCAACTGACAGCCAGCCGAGCAGACGAGCGAGCAAGTGAATGCGAAATAAAACAAATTACACACATTAATTACAACAACAACATGCATGCAACTCAATGCAAATGACAACAAAACAAACGAAATGTCAAAAGTGGAACTAACGGCTCATTGAAATAAGCCGCGCCATTGCTAATGCCAACTGAAATGTATAAATGCACCTCTGTGTGTGTGTGTGTGTCGGATAAAGGCAAGGAAGAAATTCTTTGGATTTTGGCAATTGCATGAAACATGCAATTATTTGGAAAAAATGTTTTTTTTTCTGTATTAATGTAGAAATTTATATGGATGTTTGCATTCAGATTCAAACTTCAAAAGGTTTATTTTTATTTCAAAGTAAAATTGCCACCAATGATTCAATTTTTCTGCTATGGTCCTACGAGGCTGAAAAGTGGCGTGTGACCACTTAAATTTAGGCAAGCCAGTCAGCAAATCGCATAAATATGTATATATATAGGGCTGTAGGTATATCTTATAAAAAATCATACTGCAGGAATTTTTCGCTGGTGCATTCAGAGTTTAGAAGTTGCTGATAGAGTAGTGGCTGCTACCATAATTCATATTTTTTTTTATAATGGATGGAATTCGACCTCTTGACTCACCTTGGTCTCATACTGTCCCAATACTTATATATCTCCATCCTTCTTTACAGACTAGTCTACTGAGCACACTACCAGTGTTGTTAGATCAATCCCACCTCACCGATGTCACCATCTCAGCAGAGGGACGTACATTGCGTGCGCATAGAGTTGTGCTCAGCGCATGCAGGTAAAAAAACTTCCAGTTAGCAATAATTCCAATATTTATACCACATTTCCACAGCACTTTCTTTCTGGAGCTCTTTCGCACACTGGACACCAACAGCCATCCAATTATTATCATACCAGGCGCTTCGTTTGCCGCCATTGTGGCGCTGCTCACCTTCATGTACTCCGGTGAGGTGAATGTGTATGAAGAGCAGATACCGATGTTACTCAATCTGGCAGAGACTTTAGGCATTAAAGGTCTCGCAGATGTGCAGAATAATGTGAGTGTCCGCTACGGCCTTTTAAGAAAAATATTTCATTAATTCCAAATGTTTTATGAAGTTACAGAAAGCGAATAGACGCGCTGCAACAGCACCTCCGGCGCCACCGCCGCCTGCGCATGATTTCTTCGATGCACTGCGTAAAGAAGAGTCCGACACACCGCCTACACCATCCTCACCACCATCAGCGCCCACCACTTCCATGGCACCACCGACGCTGCCACCACCTTTAGCCGTCACCGTACCACCACCGAATGCACAGTTACCGTTACTCTCTGCCGCCACAGTACCGAACGCATTCAATACAACACTACTTGGCAGTAAGCTGCCCACACCGCTTGAGAGCTTGTTTCTCAAGTCCTTGCAATTTTATCCGAATTTGCTGCCGCAGCCACTTAATTTCTCACAAACAGCGCTAAATAAGACCAACGAATTGTTGGCTAAATACCAACAGCAATGCAACAGTTTGTATCAGGATGCGCTGAGCTTGTCCGCCAAGGAGATTTCTCCACCTTTCGCCACGGAAGACTATACACCAACTGGCAGAACAGAGTTTACTGCAGCGAACGATGAGGGTGGCCTTGCTTATGGCGCTGCTAAACGTTTCTGTTTGGCTGAAAAACAGCGTACATTAACGCTGTCAACGGCGTCGCATCTACACTATCAGCAGCAACAGCCACAAACACCGTCACCACACGCGCACATACCTCATACACTAACACATACACAAACCAACTTACAACAACAAAAAGACATTAAACGTATTGATAAGATTGTAGAGAATTTGCGAAAGACGCCAACAGTCGTCGAAAGTGGACTACAGGGTGCACAATATGCACAACAGTCCATGCATCAGCAGCGACAATCGCCACAGCAGCAGCACCAAAGCCTACATGGTCAACTGCAGGCGCCGTCGTTGAGCGTAAAGACATCCTTGGGCAGCAACTACACACCTACCTTGCATTCACCACATTTGAGTGACAATAAATCACCCTGGTCTTTGACGGCGCCATTGTCTTGCGGCACGACACCAGGTCAAATACAACAGCAGCACCACCAACAACACACACACGCGTTGTCATATTTGAGCGCGGAAGAACAGGTGGCCAAATTGCAGCAACAAATAGATCAGTTTGCTAGCTGTAGTCGCAGTGTTGCAGCGACTGCAACCACAGCCAGCGGCGCGAATTACAACGAGCCTAAAGCTAATGCGCAGTCAGATACGAACTTGTTGGCTACTTTGTCAGAAAAGCTAACTACGGGCTCAGCGCATGCGGTGAACGCCACGAATACATCGAATACTAGTCCACAGCAGAAACCACCATCAAACTCGAAGTTGTATGCGACCTGCTACATATGCCACAAACAGCTCAGCAATCAATACAACTTGCGTGTGCACCTGGAGACGCATCAGAATTGTCGGTCAGTTGAAACTTTATTGTTTTTTATAAATTTATTTATAACACATTTTTCTCTGCCAACAGCTACTCTTGCAGCGTCTGTTCGCATGTGTCGCGTAGCAAGGATGCGTTGCGTAAGGTAAGCGTACATGTTCTGCTTTACATTTTTATATTTCAAATTTCAAATTCTTATTCTTTCTAATCAAGCATGTCTCCTACCGCCATCCCGGCGCACCTTCGCCCTGCGAATCGGAAGCGCGTCGCAAACGTGCCTCTAAAGCGACTAATGCCTCACCGCCGGTCATTACCGTTACCACACCAACAAGCGCTGGCAATTCAAGCAGCGGTAGCGCCACGCCCACCTCACCAGCTGCTGCAGTCAGCGCACCATTTCAGTTGAATCCACTCAATACGATTGCCACAACAGCGGCGACAACGGTGACCAACACAAGCGGCGCTGTTGGCAGCACGTCTGCCATGGACGCGGAGGCGCAAATGGTGGCGGCAGCACAATTGAGTTCTGCATACATGTTTTTACCAAATCAATTTCACATAGCGGCGGCAGCAGCTGCAGCTGCACAACAACAACAGCAGCAGCAACAACAATTGCAAAATGCCTTAGATGCTTCAAATACCGCAGCAGCTGTTGCAGCTTTGAGTTTCGCTGCAACTTCGGCGACAACTGCGCCGACCACTACAACTGCAGCGAATGGCGAAGATAGCGCTGCTGGCTTATTGATGGGCAATACGCATATAAAACGTGAACCCAGTCCAGGTATATGTAGTCCCGGTGCGCGGCAACAAATTAGCAGTAATAATAATAGTCTGGGCGGTGGTGGGCCAGATATGAGTCCAACAAATATGCCTTAATTCGAATGGTTGTAGTAACTATTTTAAACACACCAAACACATTATATTTAGTAGCACACACACGCACTTTCACTAGCTTATTTATATAACAATTTTAATTTCATCTGTATTTTATTATAATTATTATTGCTTATTTAGAGTAGTTAAAAAGCGGCTATTAGACATAAGTCCTTTAAAGACCTTTGAGTTCACAACAATCCCATCGTTAGCCCCGGCTGTGATAATTAGTGAAAACTGTTTTATTTATTTATTTTATGCAAGTTAATGTTATAAGCTTTATTTAATTTTTATTAGCAGCAATATTTATGTCTTTCCAACAATCAGTTAGCACCATTAAGTATTGTCACTGACAACCGAACAGCTGTCACTGTTTGTATATATATAAGTGTTTGCAATTTTCAAAATCAAATATTAGAAATTTATAGTATATATTATTTACTATTAGAATTTTATCAAGAACTTAAATTGTATAGGTTTGATAGCAACAAAAAATCAGAACTTACCAATATACCGCTCAATTTGCGTCAATCTGCTTTGCAGTCTGCTTGAAGATCGCTTTTGTCATTGTTTATTGACTCACTAACTTTAACGTTATTTCTGTATATATTTATATAGAACACTTCTAATTACCATAAGCCACCTTAAATGTGCTAAAAACACACTTGCTGCACACTTCCAATGCAGAAATTAACACTTTGGTCCAACTGCTTTGCCACTTCTAAATGGCCTTTGCATGCAGCAGCTGCATATTATGCACTTCAAACACCTTTCTTTCAGATGCCATTTCACGCCCTAAATATGTTAAGCACATACTTTGTACACTTTAAACAAAGAAATTAACAATTTACGCCCATCTGCATCGCCACTTCGCCTAGGCTTTTGCTGGCAGCGGCCACACATGCTTATCTAGGTTATTTCTTCATCATTTTCACACAAATCTTTATGCACATAACACAGAACACTTACATTTGCAAATACACACAGTGTATTAAATAAAAAAACACATTTTTGTACAATTTTAACAAAGAAATTAACAATTTGTCTAACTGAAGTGCACAAGTAACGCTTTTTGACAGCGAAAGGAAGCGGAAAACTGTATATTGTGAACAGTGCTGCCATACGGACAAGTGGTGATATTTAATACTACAGGGTTGTATTTTCCTTATCACAAAACTTTGAAATGTGGTGAATTTATTTTTTATTGAAAATATTTTATATTTGTTTTTGTTTTTTATTATATTAAAAAAAATGTAAATAACCTTTGCACATTATACAATTATTATTGGAGGCTTTTTCGAAAATAATATTTTTTTGACAAACAACCGAATGTTTGGTTAATAAAAAAAATATAATAATAATAAAATAGTTAAAATATTTGTATTTATAATATATTATTATTATTTTTTTTTATTACAATTATAAATAATATTAATATTATTTATTTAATATTTTTCTTTCATATATTTATTAAAATAATTTTGATTACTAACATTAATTGCTTAAAAATTATAATTTAATTGTTATTGCAAATGCAATTATTTCGAAAGACAATTAAGATAAACAATTATAAAATGTATGCAGCCATATTGTATAGGCTCCCAAATTTACTCTAAATTAGACTGTAAGTTAAAAAGGCACATTTTTATACAAAGAAAATGACTTTTATACACAAACAACATACACACACAAAAGACAAATAAATTTATTTAATGTTTTAAATTTTATATTTTAGGAATGTTTAATAAAGATATGAATTTTGAAAAAATGTGGCGATTTATTTTCGAAAGAATTAATAACGGAATAGTAATGGTATGGAAAGTTAATGGAATATTTACGTGAAACGTAGTTTTTTCTAGGGGTTAGGAGTAGTCAGGATTTTCAAATAATCAAATATTTTTTTTGCATTTTCGTTAAGTGTATCCTAAAAATATTGTCTGAAAATTTGAAGTTGATCCGATAATTACTTTTCGAGTTTCAAAAGGCTGGGGTGTAACATTAAATGCGTTTTTCTCAAAACTAATTTTTGAACTGGTGAAAACTGTAACTCGAAAACCGCTTAGTAGTTTTTAATGAAATTTATACAGCTTTTAGAACACATAATAATCCTGGGTCTGATCGAAGAACTCTTTTTACCGATTTTTTAAGACCAATTAACTGTTAATTTTTTTCCGAAAATCAAGAAAAAAAATTCCTGAGGGCGCCATTTTGTCAAATTTTGAAAAATAACTAAATTTAAATTTAAAATTAAAAGGATTAAATATTTATAAAACTATTTTTTCTTATCCGATTGATTTTAGTTGAATCTCCAAGGACTTATGATTGTCATCGCAAGGATCTTTTTTAGAACTGGGTCAACTAAAATCTATAACTTTGCAAATTATATTTTTTTTTTTCAAATTTTCGGACTTCAAGTCAAAACATTGTGTAATAACGCCATATTATTACTTTTGTATAATGACATTATTTAATAGCAAAAAAATACTGAAAATTCTCATTTTTTGTTGTCTCTGACTACTCCTAACCTCTTAAATTACATATTTAACAATATTTCATTTTCACCACTTATAATCTATAAAAATATATTTCACCACAAAATAGTTGAGAATCATTGCTATGTTGTCTTTTTATAGTCATTTGAATCACCTTGTGCCTACTAACTATTGATCCTAAAGGTATGCAACAAATATTTTTGAATTTATTATTAGTAACGGCAATTTTATTTTTATATAAAAATTAATTTAATTAAATTTTAAAATTTAGTGTGGGCAATAATATTTTTGTTTATGTGCCACCCACATCTTTTTAAGCTTCTCTGAATATTTTCAATATGAAAAAAGAACAATTTTAATAATTTTTTTTTTTTGCAAAATACTTTCTTTATTTTAGTTTGCGTACGCTTGCGCGACAATATTTTTACAAAATTTCACGCAATATCATTTTGTTTCTCTATTTTTATTTTTATATTATAATGCAAAATAAATAGTTTTATATGTAGTACAAAGTTGTTATATAAATGAAATTTTACACATTTATTCCTACACGACGTTAATGTAAATTTTATAATTTTTGAAGAGAATTGTGTGGTAAATGATTGACTACCAATCATACAAAGTACGTGGGCAAGTTGCTGTTTGTCCGAAAATAAAGTACATAATAACTTGTTGTACAAACAAATACAATTATATAGAAAGAAAGCTTGTTAAATATACTGCATTTAGCAATACAAAAAAATAGGCTGTCACTATAGAACTTAATTAGATTAGGCAAAATTTAGACTCATTTTTTTGGCAGCTGATAAAATCAGCGATTTGTTAGTTTAGACTGCAGTTGGGCGTATTTGAATACAGATTGGCGTAGGTCGGTGTGTCGGTGGGGGCAATGCAGGACCGACGACAGTAGTACTATTTAGCAACGCTGTGTTTTTGTTTTGTGTAGAAAAATGCATAGAAATATCTTTGGAGCCAACCAACGTATTGCTACTGCTACAGTATAACATTTTTGAAAAATATCATACGGAAAGCAAACGGCGGCTAAAGTGCGGTTAGTCATAAGCTATTAATGTAGTCGTTGCGTTTTCTCCCTCTCTTCCTCTCCGCTTTATTTTAAAGTTTTCAACTTAAATAGTCTCAACTTCCCATACTTTGGTATTGCAATCTTGACCAGTTGAGATCACAGTGTTGTTGTCCAACCATACTAAGCGTGTAATCTGCGATTGTGGATGGGCATCTAAACAAAAAAAAAATAAATAAATAAACATATTAAATTTAGCTTATAACAATGAAGAGAGGTTATGCTCACTTTTAATGATGGTGTGCTTGGCCGGATTGGCCACAGACCAAATAATAATGGTTGTATCCAGCGAACCACTGGCAACCAAAAGCGAATTTGGTGACCAAGCGACAGTATTGACACGCGCATTGTGGAAGCCCCATTCCTTGTTGTGCGCAAGCTAGGAAAAAAAATGAAATTATTAAAAAAATAATAAATGAAATAATTAAAAAAAAAAATAAACGAAATTATAAAAAAAAAATAAACGAAATTATAAAAAAAAAAATAAATGAAATAATTAAAAAAAATAAATGAAATAATTAAAAAAAAAATAAACGAAATTATAAAAAAAAAAATAAATTAAATAATTAAAATAAAATAAATGAAATTATTAAAAAAACAAATGAAAATATTAAAAAAAAAAATAAATAAATAAAATTATTAAAAAAGTAAATGACATTATTAAAAAAATAATTAAATTATTAAAAAAAAAAATAAATTTATTAAAAGAAAAAAATTAAATTATAAAAAAAAATAAATGAAATTATTAAAAAAATAAATAAAATTATTAAAAAACCAAAAATAATGAAATTATTAAAAAAATAAAATTATTAAATAAAAATTAAATTATTAAAAGAAAAATAAATGAAAATATAAAGAATAAATAAATAAATAAGATTATTAAAAAAAAATAAATTAATGTATTAAAAGAAAAAAATAAATTATTAAAAAAAAAATTAAATTAATAAAAAAAATAATTAAATTAAAAAATAATAATTTAATTAAAAAAAAAATATAAAATTAAAAAAAAATAAATAAATGAAAATAATAAAAATGAAATTATATATTAAAAAATCATTCATTTCAGTCACTCACATTATACCCCTCGACGGCATAGAGTATGACTTTGCGATTCGCATCGCATGCGACCAAATACTTATTATCTGGCGAGTACGAGCAATCGGTTACCGGTCCCAAATGCTGCAGTTCGATTTTCTCCTCCAACGATGTGCCCTTCAATGTGTACACATGCACTTTGTGATCGTCACCGGTCACAGCAATATCCAATGTCTCAGGATTGGCAGAGATTGAGCTTGCCTCATACTTGATTGGTAAAGAGAATACTTTCTTATTGTCCTGTACAAGTGTCAGTTCTTTGACGCAAGCGAGCGCTATTATGTTTTCGTTGCGGAAAATCGCCAAACCGCGTGGTTGGCAATTGAGTTTGACAACAAAGTCAGTGTAGCTGTTGCTTTCGACACTAATCTGACGCAGGCTGTCATCGATGCCGCAGGTGTAGACGAAATCGCCCCAGGCGACAATGCCGTTGATCTGCCAAATATGAATAAGATGATTTATTTTTATGCAAATAACTTCTAACGCTTATATATTACCTGGTTGCCGTGTCCAGCGCCACCAATGCGGTCATTCACACCACTACCCGAATTCCAGTTCGTTACGACGCCATCGTGACTGCCCGTATAGATGGTGCTGCGATCATCGCTCAAACCGAGCACAGTGATGGGCTTATTGTGACCCTTAATCACACGCAGTGGCTTCGAGGGGTCTTCCACATTCAAATAGCTAATGTTGCCGGACAACGAAACGGTGAGCAAATGTTCGCCTTGCCATAAGCAAGAGACCTGCTGATCATCAACGGTGGTGCCCATAATAAATTCAGTGACCAATTCACGTGTTTCCACATTCCACAAGCGACAAGTCTTATCACCGGAGCAGGTAAGCAATTGTGTGCTATCCGGCTTCCATGCCACAGCATAAACACCACCCTTGTGAGCAGGACTACCGAATTCGCCAATCAAATCCGAGCTGGCGCCATCGTACAGAAAGACTTTGCCATCGAAACCGGCCGAGGCGAAATATTTACCGTTAGGTGAATAACGTACAGCCTGCACGAAACGCGAATGCTCCTGTTTGGTCATTTTGAATTTGAATGGTGGACCCTCGAAGATGCCAATGGTGTTGTCTTCGCTGCCTGTGTGTATAATAAGTTATTAAATATTTTATAAAAGAAAAAATAAAACTATTTTCCTTACCAGTTACAATACGGAAGGGACGTGCTGGACGAAAATCGCAAGAATTAATCGGTTTCGATTGTCCACTAATCTCACCCACCGAAGTGCCAGTTTCGGTCATGAAAACATGTCCGAAACGTTCACGTCCCTCGCCCACAATAACAATACGTTGATTGTCTTGCGACCAGGCGATATCCTTAATAGGACCACCAATTGGTTGGTATTCACATTTCAATATGTGCTCCTTGTTCACCGTGTCCCAAATGCGTATCTTGCCGGAGGCGTCTGGAAAGGAAGTGAGGTTAAATTATTAATTAGAAAATGTGAATGTGAAAATGTGGAAAGGAAGTGAGGAAAAATTATTTATCGGAAAATGTGAGGAGAAACATTAAAAATGTTTAAAAATGGGTCTTCAGCATTCATATTGGCCATTTTAAATTGTTAAAAAATGCTTGTTTGTTTGAACATTATTTGTTACGCTCGTTATCTAGCTATCAGTGTGTAAACGGCGTCACTGATAACTGCGTTATCGCTGCCATAAAGAAATCGAAAATGCAAAAATATTTTTTTATCGTTTATTTATAACTTTTAATCTTGCATTAAGCATATTCACATAGTTTTGATATCAAACGAAGCCAAATACATGGCTAATATGCATGAAATGCAATTCCGGGAAAACCTAAAGTTTCTAAATGAGAAATCAGAGCTTATTTCTAGTAAAGTATAGTAGCGGAAATACATCTGTATACCATTCACACAAATTGTCCAAGTTCATTAACTTTGAGAATGCAATTAATCAGCAATTAAACCGCCAGCATTTGTAAATATGTATGCACGAGATGACTACATACAAATCCAGCCAACTACATATGTATGTATTCAAGTGCACTCCTAACTACCACCGTACTGTTTACCGTTGCTCTTAATCTCAACTATGTTTAACAAAAACGTTAACTAAATACTTAACTGTAAAATTGCAATAAAAAGTAAATTATGAATGAAAATGGGTAATAAAAGCTTTGTTGAATGGTTGAGCGCATATTAAACCTTTGGGGGAAAAAAATATAGAAAGTGGATAAATAAATAAAACACGAAAGGTACAACAAACCGCTGAGACGCGCATCAATGACTCATTCATACAAAAGATATAAAAAAATTTATAGAAAACATAAAAATAAATAAAAAAAAACCAGCACAGTTCACGTACAACAACAAAGTCAGATAAAGCAGTCAATCGAAAGCATCATCAGCTAAAGAATGGTGGCTGTTGTTTCTATGCATTCAAAACGGCGACGTCTAAGTGCCAGTGCGTCGACTATTACATACTACATATACAGACACTAACTGTGCTTTATGAATGCAAGCGTTTTAATGCGGGTTAAGCATAGCAATGCAAGTTCTTCGGATGGAAATATAAAAGAAATGCAATTAAATTGCCAGTTGATACGATAATACCCAGCAGTGGTGGAGACAAGCATACAGTTTAAAAAAAAAAAATACTTGTAGGACGCCCCCAAATAAATGCACAATATGGGTAGTATTTAAAAAGCACAAAAGAGATTATTATAGCAATAACCACCACAATGCATTCACTAAATTTGATGTATAATCATTTGTAAAACTGTAGCAAACAAATACTGATTATTTTTCACAAAAATTGAAAAAGAGAAAGGCTGACTTGTTAATGATTAGGCGTTGAAAAAAATATATAAACAAAAGTAGCAAATGTGCTTAAGAGAGCGTAACGATTGCGGCAACAAAGCAAATTAAGATTAAAAATCACAAAAAACTGCGAACCATATACACACAATTCATAAGTAACCGTTAAATTTTATAATATAAGCAGTTAACGCGCTGAATCATTGAATTGATTTTTAGAATAAATTAATAATAAATGTTCAAAATGTGGAGTTTACAGTTTCAAATGAAAATTATTTTTATTATTTTTTTTTTATTTTATAAAATTATATTTTTCATTTTTTATCTTTATTGCATTATCATTCATGCTTTATTTACCACTGTATACGTTTTCTAGTCTCATAAATGAATAATCAAATTCATAAAGCACAACAAAAAATGATTATACCGTTACCTGACTTTTATCAATATTTACATTTATCGATACGAGCGTGAGTCATTCGGTGATTTTAGTGTACAAATTATAATTATAAGTTGAAAATACCGGCAGTATAACCCAAATAAGGTGTTAACTAAACGCAGTGGCAAGTTAATTATGCGCTGCCCATGTAACAGCTGCCAAAGCAGAGTAAAAAACATAACTTGTAAAACAAAAAACAAAAAAACAAATGACAACGCGTTCTGTAATAATAAAACTGGATATTTACTGACAACATTTATAATCTGATTTTTGTTATTTCTGTGCAATGATTAATGCAGCTGTGATGCTTTCAAAACAAATGGTATTTGTTGGTTATTTATAGCGCGCATACATAAAATGTGCACTAAGCTAACACAAATTTACACACACATTATAAACCATATTACACTAACGCAACGAAAATCTCCGACAGCAATGTGTGCTTATAAATTTAACTGTATGTGGTAGCTACTTACCGCCTGATGCAATGTAGAAGCCACTTGGCGAATATTTGGCTACATTGACGGCGCATGAATGCTCCGTGTAGACATCAGCGATGGCTGGATTCTGTCGGCGACAATCAGTGCATGTAGCCGTTGTACGAGTCAAAAGAAAGCGCACAAAAATAAAATCAAATAACAACAACAACAAATGTTATTGTCAGTGGAAAATTTGTTGGTTGATAGAATTGGACAAATGGACCGGCAATTTTTTGGTGTATATACAGCATTCGGTTGTTGTTGTTTGTATGAAGCAACCATCCACACAATTCATTTTTATTTTAGGCCAAAATATGTGTGTATGTGTTGTAGTAGAGTAGCAAATCGGCGCAAATAAAATTAACGTTGAAAAATTGGCGATGACAATGTGTACGTTGTTGTATATAATTTTTGGCAAAACGGTAACAGCCGGTGTGTAGGAATTGGAAGGAAGGCATGAAAGTAGAAGGAAAAAATTCTAATTATTACAAAAAATGTATTATGACAGAAAATTTCATAATTTTATAGCTTATTTATTAAATTTCATTAAATATTTACTAATTTTGTATATAGACACACACATATATAAAAGATGTGCATATAATTGAGTATAAAATAAAAAAAAGTATATTTTTTTATTATGCTTTCATATTATAAAGTATACATTTTACCCTTTTCTATATTATCACTTATTTACATAGAAAAAAAAAATCAAAAAAAAATATTATTCGTAAAATAAATTTTTAAGCGTCTAGTTGTGAACATTTGTCTACATTTGTGCGTGGGATTTATTGAAATAACATCTATTTATACACATACATATGTTTGTATATTGTATGTATTCTCTTAAGTATATACTGTATTCCCAAAAAATGCTTTTGTTTTACTTTGAGTTGCTTGTTGGTATTCTTACTTATAGCCTTACTGCAGATGAAGATAATTTGTTAAAAATAGATGAAACAAACAAATGAAAACGGGAACACCATTGGAATAAATGTTGGAACGACTTTCAGCTTGGCAGCGAAGCGTTTAATAAATTTTCATTTGAATGCAGCTGCCAGAAACCAAAAATAAACATTAAGCACATAGGCGCAAGGAGGAACACTAAATTTGAGATGATACAAAGCTTGTGCCGAAACAACCGTATGCACATAATGGAAATGATACCATAAATGTAGTTGTTGTTAAAAGACAGATATTGAATGAAATAAATATTTACTATATTACTAAATTATAATACGTAAAAGATATACTAACATTATGTTTACTCTAATAAATTTTCGAATAATAAATATAATTAACGTTAACTCACCTCAATATTTCTAATAATCACAGAATTTCCATTAGTGTAGAGGAAATTCTTACCTTTAGGATCACCACCCAATACAATAGGTTGGCCGCGTTGGGTGCGTGGCAAGGTGGCATATATGAATTCTGAATTTGAAAAACACAATGAAATAAATTAAACACCGTTTTTTTTATCTATTTATGCGAACATTTGTAGTATAATTAATCCGTATGTACAGTGGGCGCTCAACAGGAAGTGGCAGTTTCATAAATGTACAAAACAATCACACACATACAGATAAATATTTTTTTTTGCTTATTTGTCGCTGAAGGATAGCGAGGGGAGACAAATCAGTGTAGCAAAAGCCGGCTATATGTATGTCCATTTATTACTCTTCTACAAATCAAATTGTTGTAATTCGTTGCTTCCGCTTTATGTACGTTAGCGTATATAAGTTTAATTTTTGCCCATATAAGCACATATAGTGCTTCAATGGAATATGTTGTTGTCGCCGTCATAGCCCCTCCGTAACCGATAGCGCCCACTGACTCATACTTTTTTTTCTGCATTGTGTTTTTTTTTCTTCAGCAAAATGTAACCGGCCAACTCACTATTTTGATACGCTGGCTTTTGAGGTTGTGCCATTGTTGAACTTTCAAAACACAAAACTTCGGTTAATTTAAAGCACTTTATAAAAAATAAAACTGCTTTCTGATAGAAAAACTATATTTTTAAGCTACTATTTTTCTATAAAAGAATTGACACCACCAAAATCAGACCGAACAAAAGTTAATAAAATTGTTTGCCTTGCCACAGTGCAGTGTTGCCGAAGACTGATTGAATTCTACGTTGAGCAGAGTTGCCTGACAAGAACTCTCAACAAAAAACGATAAAAAGAGCCAATGAAGTATTTTACTTTGGTGTAACTACTTGACGACAGATGGCGCTGATATACCGTTGCATAAAATTGAAATTTGGACAATTATTATTAGTCAAATATGATTTTGTAAACTTTTTGTATTGTCATTAATCCTTTTAATTTAATTATTTTGATTTAAAAACAAATATTTTCCACAACATTAATTTCCAATCGTTTCTTCAACCAAACTTACTTTCGGAAGACTTCCTATTGGAAATGGACGGTCAGCTGTTTTTGACACAACGATTTGTTTATAAAATAGTCAACAAACTATTTGCAAGCTAATTTTTCGCACAAATATTTTAACTAAAAATGCTGCAAACACCAGCTGTGAAATTCGTCAATCCACGTTATGGACAACTGATTATTGGCCCACCTGGTTCTGGTAAAACGACATATTGTCATCACGCTTACAACTTCTATAAAGAGCTTGGACGTGATGTCGGCGTTGTGAATCTCGATCCAGCGAATGAGAATATGGAATATAAACCAATAATCGATGTCATGCAACTTATCACAGTGGAGGATGTTATGGACCAATATCATCTGGGGCCAAATGGTTCACTAATGTACTGTGCAGAGTTTTTGGAAGCACATCTCGAAGATTGGTTTTTGCCAGAGTTGCGCAAAGCAGCTGCAACATGTAATTATTTTCTATTCGACTGCCCGGGACAAGTCGAGTTATACACACATCACACAGCTATGGCTAGCATCTTCGAGCGTCTGCAAAAGGAAGGCTACCATTTGGTTACGGTAAATCTTATCGACTCACATTATTGTTCGGAGCCCACAAAATTCGTTTCAACACTGCTGCTTGCCTTAAACATGATGCTGCGTATGGGTTTACCGCATGTGAATGTGCTCTCCAAAGCAGATCTCCTGCGTAAACATGAATCAAAACTGCAATTCAATTTAGATTACTACACAGATGTGTTGGATTTGAAGTATTTATTGGAATCACTTGATGACACGCCAACAATGAAGAAATATCGCAAATTGAACGAAGCAATCTGTTCGATGGTGGAGGATTACGCATTGGTCTCCTTTCAACTGCTCAATGCGCGCAGCACAGCGAGTATGCTGCGTTTACGGAATCACATCGATAAGGCTAATGGTTATATATATAAAGCGGGTGAAGAGACGGCGGTTAATTCTTTGATGGCATGTGCAGTTGGCGCAGAGGCAGAGTCGATGCGGCAAGCGCATGATATTGATCCGTATGTTACATGAGGTGGAAGTGATGTTCAAAATCACAATAAAATAATAATATAAATATATTTACGCTTTTTTATACAAGTAAAACGTGCGTGTAATATTGTATATAACAATAATGCAAATTTTAATATAAATATGTGTGTATTTACACATTTTGTGTGCTTGCCAATTGTTCGACGTAGTGGTGTCAGTTCGTGTTTTACATAATTTAGTTTTAAAATGGAAAATTTGTTTTTAAATTTGTCAGCGCGCCTTCCAATCAAAAACCGTTTAACATTCGTTGCAACATAATAAACAGGAAAACACAACCATTAAATGTAATCAAGCCCAAGCACGACAGAAAGACAAGCTGCAAGTGAATACAAGACATACAATGTAAACATGCTCCATGTGGACACATAAACATGGGCGAGTTTTCACTAAGTTTTAACAAAAAACAAACCAAGTGTCTTTCTGCATAAAAGCGTCAGTAGGGAGTGGAACGTAGTACGTTCATTTGAGTAGCTCTATGTCTTGAGTTGCAGTAAATCCAATTTACATACAAACACGTTTAAATATTCAATATGTAGCCTTGCAGCAAAACACACCTTTCAACGAGTTGTGACTTGCATGCACCTAACCGTCAAGCGAAGTTGAGACTTTTAAGCCACACGCCATTGCCAACGCTTGCACTTTGTTTTGCCGGCGCGCATTATCATTTGTAAAATCAAGCACCACCAGCGTCATAATAACAATAAAATGGGCAATATGACTCGTTGCTGCCTTTAACAAAGGAAGTGGCCAATGACGTGCATAAAAGCACACACAAACACATATTAACATATTTATATATATGCATACAAAAGCACAAACATGGCAAGTTGAAACCCTTCATAGCGACTTGTCGTCGTCGCTGAATCTCTGCACCTGACAGTGACTTAAGCTGTCTTTCACAATGCATATTTATGAACAACTGTCGGCGCCTGCATGCGCGCATGTGTGTGTGTGTGTATGTGTTTGTGCATATAAATGGCTTCAATCACGCAATATGGTTATTAAATCCTTGTTGCACATTCAACTCCACCTGCCGACTGCATATACATATGTATCAAGTTTATCCACCTGTCGCCTGTTTGATTCACATTCATTGCATTAAAGCCGATATTTAAATGTATTACAAATACAAATACAACAACAACAACAGCAATAATGTCTATATGTATGTAGCAAGGGGCGTTACACATTGTTGTTGTTGTGTGGAGTAAAGTGCATAAATATTATTTAAGTGGCAAATAAAAGTTGAACAACTCAACGAATAAAATGGCAACATTTCTTAATTGCATAACATTACAAGCGGCCGCAAGCAGGCTACATACTTACATACATGTTTGTGCTTTTTTCTACATTCACAGCATATATATATATATATATTTATATTTGTATATGTGTGTATGTATACGTTTGTGTGCGTGTATTATGCAAATGCAGTTTGTTGCACTTAGTGAAATAAACACTGACACGTTAAGGTATTTTGTTGGCGCAAAGTGTGCGCCTGGAAATATGCAATGTTTTTTGTTAACTGTGAAGAGTTAAAAATTAAAGCAGCGTGTTAAAAACTTGTGGAATTTACGAAGTTATAGCAAAAATACCTCACATTTTAATAAAAAAAAATAAAAGTGAGGTTAGGAAGCATGATGTTGTTCCAAGAAAGTGTTTGGCGCTTAGCTCTCCTTCTATTTATAGTGTGAGGCTTGTTGTTATCGTTGAACTGAGAGCTTAAAGCCACATTCAAGCGGCTGAACGATTTTTGTGAATTCTTAACGGGTCACAAAAAATATGGGATATCTCAAATTTGTGAATTTGGATCTAGTCGGAATCTGAATACACGATTTTCAGAACGAAAAACGAAAAACAAATTAAACTTGGATCAATTTACCAACAAAGCCTTCTTTTACTCAAAGAACTTAACTCCGTAATGCTCAAACTTCGTTTATCCATCAGCAAAATATGTTATGTGGAGGTTTGAAAAGGAGGCCTTCCCCTGACACTGATAACCTTTCCGGCGAGAAACTTCTTCAAGTTTTCAAAAGATAAGAAGTCGCATGAGAACAAATCTGGAGAACAAAGTGGACTCATCCAACCTGCAGTATTGTTATCTTGTAGTCTAATTCGACCAATTTGCTCGTGGTAACGGTGGAGCTGTCTGCCCATGTGTTGTCATGGCGGAAGAACAACCGACGCAATAATTCGGCGGTGTAGAAGCTTGTGATTATTTTGTCCTCCAAGTAGTTTATGTAGATCAATACCCAGTGGAAATGGAGTCATTATCTTTCCGATCAGACAGTTTTGGTATTCTCCAAGTTGGTTTGCTGGACGAAGTCCAATTTTTCGGCTATTCCTTGGTCTCTGGGATGTATCGGTGTAACGTTGCAGAAAGACCTTTGGATTGTTATCTTGGTGGAAAATGGACCACCCAATAATTTGGCGCTAGGAGCTTGTGATTATTTTGTCCTCCATTTGTTGATGTAGACCATACCCTGCGGATATCATTATCATCCCGATCAGACAATTTTGGTATTCTCCAAGTTGGTTCGCCGGACGAAGTCAAATTTTTCGGCTATTCCTTGGTTTCTGGGATGTATTAGTGTAATGTTGGAGAAAGACCTTTGGATTGTTATCTTGGTGGAAGAAGAACCGACGCAATAATTCGGCGCTGTAGGCGCTTCGGCGCTTGTGACCATTTTATCCTTCTTCAAGTAGTTGATGTAGAGCACACCTTGTGGAATTGTTATCATTACCCTCCCGGTGAATAGGACAGTTTTCGTTTTCTTCGGATTTGAATTGCCGGGTGAGGTCCGCTGTATCGAATATCCCTTGGTCTCTGGAATGAACCGGTAGATACATGCTTCGTCAAACGTTGCAGAAAGAACTTCGGATTGTTGTCTTGGCGAAAGAAGGACTGACCCAATAATTCTGTGATGTAGCTTGTGACAGTCTTCACTTTCTAAGGAGCAAAGTTGCCACTATGCATTGAACTCTGGGTTATAGCGGTGGATCCACGCTACGTCAAACGATGCAGTATCGGATTGTACTTAAACTTTGTCACAAACTGCTGTGAAGTGATCTCTTTTCAATTGTGCCAAAAATTATATGTTCAACGGTTTTCCAGCGGATTTTATAATAGAAGCTGCAACCATATGACCCATTAACAATCTATAGCACCACGATTCAATTCATTTAGGGAGCTAATAAGCTCACAAACTACCGCAACAACCAATATTTGCATGCACTAACGATTATAAAGAGATTTTAAAACAAAACCTCGCTTCAACAAGAGTCGGCAATTTATAAACGAGCCGAACCGCTGCAAAGTACTGTGAACCCAAACAAGCTGAAACGCATTGCTTTTACTTGCGCTGCTTGAACTCACAGCTGAGTTGTAGAAAGACTTCCGCTTTAGCCAACTCATGACATAATTAATGAAAATTAATTAAAAGCATAAATTTCGCACTTAGCCGCTGGCGGTTTTGCAAATAACTTGGTAAACAACAGGATATGCAACAACAAAACAGCAAGCAAAAAAAACTACGGCAAACAACAACAATACTCATAAGCAATAACAATAGCAAATTGTTGCAACGCATGACTAACGACGATAACATTTCCTTAGAAGCGACAACGAAGTCGTAGAAGAAGACGACGGCAATGAAGAAAAGTGCGCACGAAAGTGGGGGAGAGCAGAATAAGAGTGTGGCATGAGTGGTGTGTTGTGGGGGCGAAGGCGCAGTTATATGCTTATATGGCAGCCTTAATGCACTAATCTAATAAACACATACTTGCCACCATATATATATGCATCGTAGACCCATAAAAAGCTCAGGCGCCTAAATGTCAACTATAAAAAATCTTATTTATGCCACAAATACGCCGGTGCGCAAACAAAGGTGCATAGAAACACACACAGACACACACAAACTTCCATAGTACTGTATATATGTATGTACGTGCGAGTTTGCTTCCGTTTGGCTTTTCCTGCACCTGCATAGTTGAGTTGACATAACGACTTGGCCTGTTTGCCATTTGCAATTACGCATTAATTCTAAAACATCACCCAAAGCACCAAGCGCCAGCAACCACCAGCGTCACCAACATAATCGACTGTGTAGAACTTTTGTGCATGTTGTTGTTGTTGTTGTTGTTGTTCTTGTTGCACGGCATATTGCATTGCAGTTGTTTAGAGGACGAGTGGTAGAACAACAACAAAAAATTGTTCACATTCAAATGTTAACGCACACAGCAAAAACACAACAAATTACAAACTAACAACAAAAATTGTCGCCACCAACGCCAACGCTAGCGCCAGCACCAACGTCAACGATGACGACAACATTAATTTATTTAGTGCACTTTATGACTAAACACGAACCCCGGCAAACCACAAATGTACGTTGCACTAACCATTCGCTCCCTCTCGTTTGCTTGTTGTTGTTGTTTTTCGCTTTTATTTTTGTTGTTGGCATGTTGCACCGTTGGCTTGTACGACGCAAATTGCAACACTGCATACCTGACTGTCGCCTGTGTGCTGCCTGTCCAACTAACCGAGCAACAATCCACAGCGTGGCATATTTGGGTGGTCAGTTGGGAGACAGGTGGGCACAGTGTGTGGGATTCTTTCGAAATTTTTTTATTATATTTTTTTCTGATTCAGCGTTTTGTTCCTAAATCTTTGAAGAAAAGTTACTGTATCCATTACTAGATCCCCAAAATCTTCGGTACTCGAATAGATTGAGGTCTATCACTCCATGACCTCTGATTTTGTTCTTCCGCGACTTCATATTTCTTATGGTGAAGCGCTCCGTGGATATCCATTTCCAGATCTGGTAAAGTTGGTCTGCCTCCGGTCGAACTCGTCATCCGCATAAGTTTTGTAAAGAGGTCGTCTTCCACATACGCCTGGCAACCTTTCCTTCCCCTTTATTATTCAGTTTCGGTAAGGATACGTAAAGAAATGTTTTGGTATCATATTTCAACGCCTGAAAGTATGCAATGAAAATAAACTCAAAATATACGACTTTAGAAGTATACCTTTAGATGTTAATAAACATTGTTGGATGGCCAGGAAGAGATGATAGACTCGTATTCGCTTTAGAAGGCTACCTTTAGATGATTCTATCCATTGTTGGATGGCTTCGAGAAAATAGCGGAATCATCTTCCCCGTTCTTAGACAGAATTATACTTATAAAGCGCTCAGGCGTAGTTTACGGAGATATACATCGAGCCAATTTTGATCTTTTAAAGATCGAGGTAATTTGGATCTTTTAAAGATCTATAAACAGTGTAAGAAGTTTTTCCTGCATCTTGTCAGTTAGCCCTTCTAGAATTATTTGGTATCACCCGAAATAAAATAGAGGTCCTTTCAACTGCATTCTCTGCGCAAGGTCCATCTCAGCGCGATCATTGGTGTATTTACTGGACATTGTCCAATGGGTACCCATACGTTGAGACTTGGGATCATGGCAGATGTAAGTTGCCAAAGCTGTATGGAGGAAGGCGAAGTGGAATAATCTAAACATTTCCTTCTGCATTGTCCAGCTTTTACCAGACTGAGGTTGAAACAACTCGGAAGGCCCTTTTTCGACGATTCCAGCGAATTGGCTAGATTCGACCATAGCCGTCTTAAGAAATTTGTAACAGATTCCAAGCGCTTTGCTGATTCTTAAAGGTCTTTGATCCACAGGGAGTTTTATTGCTATCACAATGGACAGCCTGGCTCTTTTGCAGAGATCTGCCTACAAACCTAACCTAACCTAACCTTCATTAGTCACTTTAGAAATACGGAACACGGTGCCGCACGCATATAATCAACATCATTACCACTGCTGTCGTCACAAATTGTTGTTGTTGCTATTAAAACAATGGAAACCTGTTGGCATTCAGTACTAGCTGTAACAAAAGGGTGAAAATGCAGGTGAAAATCGCAATAAAGTTGGTGAGTCAGAGTCATGTGGGGAGAGCTGAGTGTGTGTTTGTGCAGCCGCACCACCCACAACGTCTAGTCAGAAGCCAAAACAAATAACTCCTTTTACGCCACCAGTTGCACGTTGTAAGTTAGCCACCGCCTAGCATCGTACTCCCTTAACTGGCTTGGCTCACACATGCATTGTTGCCTTGGCATTTCCGTTTGGTTTGCTTGTTGGCTCGCATTTTTCTGTCTCAATCTGGGGAACTTATGCTCCCTCATTGTGGGGTATTTGCGAACTTACATACTTAACCACTTGCTTACGTACTTGTATTGTTACCTTGTTGCGTGTGCCTTCTTTTTCCTTGTAATTCTTTTGCTGCCTACTGATTCTTTAATATACACGAGTGGGCGACAAGCGTCATTGTGGGTTTTTATTGCAATTTCTGCGCTCATTTGTTATTGTTGTTGTTCCAGCAAGTTTACAAATACAAAATACTTAACATTACAACTAAGCTCCTTTGTTCATTTGTCTCACGGGAAATGTACCATATATACAGTTGCATGCATGTGTGTTCTCATTTATATGCCCGTTGCCTGTATTTATGGTTTTTATCATTTGCCATGAGACTTCGCCTTGGCTATAAAATGCAGTGTTGCTCCATTTGGCTCATACATGTCACTTGTTGTGCCCACATACACCTTCATCTCTCTCTCTCTCTATCTCCTCCACATCCACACCCTCGAGTTCGCCTATTCCCGTAAACTTGTTTTTTTGCATTTCTTAATTTCTGATTTTTGCAACCGCAACCGTGTCGCCTATTTGCTGCCTGCACAATTCACACATTCTCATATTCCCACTGTTGCATTGTTGCTCCCGTGTTCGCCTGCATTTGTCAGCTGCAGTAGTGTTCTTTCGCCAGATAAAACACATTATCATAAATTATAATTAAAATTTATACGGCGACATCGGAGGTGCTTGGGTTTGTGGGTATACTTATACTCATATGCATTCATTTCTTTCGTCGGTTGCATTGTTTTGTTTTTGTTTTTTGTTTTCCTTTTTTTCGCTTCAGTTATAGTGTGTGGCTGCCCATTTTTGTCCTTGGTTCCCACATGTGCATTTGAAATATGATTATTGTGATATTTTTAATTGCCGGCTAAATAGCAGAAATTACCCATTAATTAAGTGCGCCACCGTTGAGTGGGTCGGTGAGTATTATGTGTGCACCAATAGTTACCGATAAACAGATTTTATTGTACAAATGGACTTGAGGAAGAAAAATGCTCACCAACAGAGGTCAACATTCAACTATGACCATATTAGATGTGACCTTTATGGATTTAAATACTTTTTCTAGAGTTTTTGATAAGCTTAATTACTAAATGTAATGCTAATCCTAGGGAAGCGAGACACATTTGCGGACGTAAAAAGAAAGAGGCCGAAATGTGAGAGTAAGAAAAGCTTGAAAAGCTGGCCGACATGGGTAACGCACGATAATTTTATGAAAAGATGAGGCGATTGACAGCAGGTTTCAAGACCGCAACATTATCATCTAAGGTCCAAGGAGGTAATCTGCTAACTGATTTCCAGAGCATACTGGGATTATGGAGGGAACACTGCTCCGACCTGCTGAATGGCAGTGAAAGTACAACAACAGGAGTTGGCGACCCGATTTCCCATTCAATGACGATGGAATCGATGTTCCATTGCCCGACTTTGAAGAAATTCGTATAGCAATTACCCGCTTGAAGAACAACAAAGCGTCGAACCGATGGACTGCCGGCGAACTATTCAAATACGGCGGCGAAGAACTGATAAGATGCATGCATCAGCTTCTTTGCAGAATCTAGCCGGACGGATGCATGCCCGACGATTGAAATCTCAGTGTGCTCTGCGCAATCCATAAAATATAAGTATAAGTCTCCTCAATACCGCATATAAGGTCCTGTCGAGTGTATTATGTGAAAGACTGAGGGCGGGCTCAACAAACTGATTGGACCTTCTCAGTGTGGCTTTAGACCTGAAAAATCTACAACTGATCAGATATCAACTAGGCGCCAAATATTGGAGAAGACCCGAGAGAGAAGAATAGATACACACCAACTTTTCATCAATTTTAAAGCTGCCTTCGGCAGCACGGAAAGGAGTTGCCTCTATACCGCGAATTCGGTATTCTTGCAAAACAAATACGGTTGTGTAAACTGACGTCGAGCAACACCAAAAGCTCCATAAGTATCAGGAAGGACCTCTCCGAGACGTTTTATATCAAACGAGGCTTCAACATCATCATCGATTGGGGTTGACTCAGTTCATTGTGACTTCTTTAACCCGATGCTGGTGAAAATAATACGAGCCGCAGAGCTAAACATGGAACAATAATTCGGTCTATCGTATACAAATAACCTTTCCTGTTTCGTCGCAAGACTCAAACTACTCGGAGCCATAGCGATCAAGTTCAACATTGGATTAAATTCGAAAGTATAAAAACTAAAATCATCCCTGGCCTAAAAACATATTTCCCAGTTCGTACTATATCTTTTTTGTTTTTTTTTGATGCCTGGATATGACAATATCCCATGAGTTGACACTTTGACACAGATAGAAAGATTCTGTGAATGATTTATGGACCTGTCACTGTTGGAATATATGTGTAGTTCGAAAGGATCCAGCTAATAATATCACTAGAAATATGTGACCTTTGCTGGTAGTGAAAGTCCAAGTATAGAAGGATTTGTCTATAAAGATACATAATAGATATCAGTCTAAAGAATGAACCGGATATGTTGTTTTTGTTAATGTTGAGAAACACATTCCTGAAATTGTTTTTAAGGGCTGTTCTAAAGGGATGATTTTTAATAGTATATAAATCATAGTCTCTTGCTTAACAATCTCGATTGTTTTAGAAACTTGGTCACTACTTTTGGTCGCTTTCGTGCTATCTACAACGCTCCGATATTCATAAATCTAAGCTAGATATTATACTTTCAATATGAATAGGCTCTAACCAAGTATAGTTTTAGGCCCACAAATTGAAATCTAAATAAATGGGCAAAATTACAATTAGACTTTTGGACAATTATACATTTAAAATATGTGACCTGGTCTACGAAAAGGGACTTGGTCTAACATGCGAAAACTAGTTTTCTGGGAAACAGCTGTTAAAAATAAACAACTCGTTTCGTCAGTTTCTCGTTATCTCATTAATTGTTCTCCTTTCCAGAGGCTTCAAGAACGTCCAGTAAGTGTTGTTTTTGGTCGGAATATTATTATAGTTCATCGTGTAAGTTGCTAGTGTGGAACATTTAAAAAAGTAACACAGACGCGCAGCTTCTGTTGTCTTGTTTTTATTCTCTCTTTCCGAATGTTCTGTTATCACATTTGTGTAAGTGTTTCTGTTGATTATCGTCTTCGCATTTCGCATGAAATGAAACAGGAGTGTTGATGAGGAGTTCAGTGCCGTATACGGACAATATTTCCATGAAAAGGATGATGAAAACAATGAAGAGAGCGATTATGATGAAGACGAAGTATGTGTATCTCAGGCAGAAGATGATACCGAACAAACTTTTGTTAAGATTTACCTGTCTGTTGTTGAAGTAAAGGAGGAGGAGCTGGTAACAAAATTTCTGTCAAAAGATTGTTGTAATAATAAATGTCATACACTGATACCACGGAAAATGATCGAGAGTACGCGGAACAATTGTTTAGAGATGTCGAAAAATGAACTTGATTTAGTGATACTAAGTCACATGGAATTTTAGGGAACTTTCAAACAAGTTATGACTTTTTGGATTCTATCACGTGAAAAAGCATCTCATCTTCCATCCGAATCAACTAAAAAGTGAAAATTGATTTTTTGACACCTAAGCCCCCTTTCCGTAGACCAGGTCACATATCAAGTTTTTTTGCTTTTTGTGTTCCAGAAATCCAATAATGTTCATCAACAGAAATTAAAAAAAAAAATTCGATACCAATGTGTATAATTCTGCTCTCAAGCAAGTATAGTTTTAGGCGCGCCACACACAATATTTTATTCGTAGTGGCTACATATTTGCAATTCTCAAACGCTATATAATGTGCATATGGGACTATAAATAGTAAGCAAAGCACTTACCACTGGCTACTATTTGGTGCTTTAGAACCTTATAGGAACAGAGGCGGAGGAGCGAAAGCGTCCGTTCGGTAGAGTAAAGCGTCCGCTTGAAAAAAAATTTTAATATTAGTGTACTATTTACATCATGATATAGAAAAAACTCGAAAAGAGCACTAACATATTAAGAGTTTCCAAAAAGAAGCAAGAAAGTCAAATAAATGAGCATTGAAGCTGATGATAAAGCTAAACGAACTGGGTGTCTATGGTATATATACAACAACTACCTGTAACGAGCAAATCATACGGCACTTAAAATGCTCTTTAAATATGAATAAACATATGCTGGCGCGGTAGATATGAAATTGGCTCTGCAAAACTGGAAAGGAAAGACATGGCGGATACGTAACACGAAGAGGTTCTCGTACCAACAAATGTTTTGATTTTATATATAGCATGACTGTGTCAGTAAATAACAGGTTGTGGAAGAAATGCATATTAAACACTGAGATATACTTATATATATGTATTTAAGTATACATATATCCTATATACATATATATGTATGTATATGTATACATACATATATGTGTTCGAAACAGTTTGCATGCGCCTAAGTATTTGTTTAAGTGCATGATTTTGGAAAAATCAGCCCATTTAACGGCAAGTGTGGCGAAATTGCAGTGGAGTGGTCATTTTAGTGAAAACTCTACTTGAAAACTTGTACATGCAGAAAATTGAGGAAATCAACTATTATGCATACACAGAGAGATTACTTGATTTCTGAGTGTGTGTGTGTTTCATGCATTTCCTAGCAAGCGCATAAATGAACGAGCAACTAGCATTTACCGGTAGGCAGGCGCTGATATTTACACTAACACTTGCTTTTGCACACATTTCTGCTTTTCATAGATTTTATTTTATTTTTGTTTTTTTTTTTTTGCATTTTACATTTCATGTAAGTACTGCCTCTTGACTGGTAATTTTTGTGCAAAGAGTTGAAAATTTCCGGTTGTTTATTTCGTTTATGTTATGCAAATGTGCAGATGGCAAATAATAAATAAATAAATAAAGTTAAAATTCCATACAAACTGGATTTCAGTTGTAAGTAAGTGATTATGGCAGAAAGCTGAGCGCAGATAAACACACATACATAGCAATGACTTGCTTAAATGTTATTAAAGAAAAAGCAGATTTTATTTTGGAAGGCAATAGGAAGCTCAGCTGATGATTTAATAAGTGCATATGAGTGTTTTTGGTGTTGAAAAACGTATGCATAGGCATTTAAATGAATTTCCGTGCATTGCATAGCTGTCAAGATTGCTTTGGGTTGTTAAAAGTATGTAAAGATATCAAAATAAAACATAAAAAATAAATAAATTTAATTTTAAGACATACTTTTAGGCGTTGAATTCGATTCGATTCTGAGTTTTCATAGAAATGACGGCTGCTATTACCTCTTGAGGCGGCATTCAGTTATTCCAAATGACAAAACTTCAACTCATTTAGGTTCAAAGTGATTCCTAAGCTTCGAAAACTCTGCTTGGTAGTCCACAGAGCAGGCTACAATTCAAACCAAGTTCTCCAACTTCATATAGTCTGCACAGTTCTTCATCAAAACGCAATATCAGTCCCCGTTTCACAAATTTTCCCGTAGAATATGTCTTTGCCAGTGGAATATACGCTTGCATAAACCATCTCAATAATATTTCTTCCCTCCACCGCGTACAAGGCATTTTAGGCAATATTCAAATATAAAATATGTTGGCTGATATCGTATTTCGGCACAGCAGGCAATGCCATAAAAAATACTCATAAAATTGTGATATCAAATAATCGAATAATAACAGCAACGGCTGGCAGATAATACATACACAAACAATATTTGTGTAAAAACACGTAAAGAAGTAGTGAGTTCGTGTGAAACACGATTTCACTCAATTCTGAAATTATAAAGCAAAACTTAGGCCATGGAATCATACACAATATATGTCAACCCAACTTCACACTATCCCTCAAAATATAAGCATAGCCAACTACACTCGATCTCTCAAATCATAAGCATACCCAACTTCACCCGATTCCTAAAAATATAAGCATGGACAACTTCACCCCATCCCTTAAAATATAGGCATACCCAACTTCACCCGATTTCTAAAAATAAAAGCATGGACAACTTCACCCGATCCCTCAAAATACAGACATACCCAACTTCACCTCATCCCCCAAAATATAAGCAAATCCAACTTCACACTAACCTTCAAATTTTAAGCATACTCAACTTTTCCCGATCTCTCAGAATAAAGGCATACCCAACTTCACCCGATCCCTCAAATCATAAGAATGCTCAACTTAACTCGATCCCTCAAAATGTAAGCATAGCCAACTTCACCCAATTCCTCAATGACCTCTGCCAAAAGGTAAACAAACCCCAGCCAAAAAGTAAACAAACCCCAGCCAAAGGTCAATGACCTCAGCCAAAAGGTAAACAAACCCCAGCCAAAGGTCAATGACCTCGACCAAAAGGTAAACAAACCCCAGCCAAAGGTCAATGACCTCGACCAAAAGGTAAACAAACCCCAGCCAAAGGTCAATGACCTCGACCAAAAGGTAAACAAACCCCAGCCAAAGGTCATTGACCTCGACCAAAAGGTAAACAAACCCCAGCCAAAGGTCAATGACCTCGGCCAAAAGGTAAACAAACATTTGTAGAGGTCAATGACCTTCGGTCGGCGTTTGTTTACATTTTTGGTGAGGGCAATGACCTTTGACATGAGTTTGTTTACATTTTGGCCATTGTTGGATTTAATTATGAGCGAGGTCGAAGACCTTTGGCTTTTTTTTAATTTTGGGGCGATCGCGTGAAGTTGGATTTTTCTATATTTTGAAGAATCACATGAAGGGTCAGTTTATATTTTGAGTAATCATTTGGTGTTAGGAATTGTGAGTCAATTTCATAAATATTACCAAGGAGGTGTAATAAGAAAGATGTGGAAACGAAGAGAGGCTGATTTGGAGGTCAAATCAAGGAATTTAAAAATTTCGTGAAGGAGAGTAGCTTGATTAAATATCATATGATTTATAAGGTATACCTTAATATTTTATAAGGCTCTTGGAACTCTTTGAAATGTTGAAGATAACTAATAAAGAATTCATGTGGGAGTTATCTAATATCTATTTTTTTTTTAAACAAACAAGATAAACATTTTAGTTACCCTATAGTGCTTCATTGCAATGGGTTTCATCTCTCTCTCTATCTCAACTGCTTGAAGCTTGTAGAAAAAAAAACGAAAATAAACCGTTTTCATTTCATTGAAGGGTATACAAATCAAAAATTGCACGAAATCATACAAGCGATGGAGAAGCAATTGAAAAGCATTTTGTAGCAACAGCAGTTCAAATCAGGCACAACATGACGACCATTTGTTGCAGGCAACAGTAACCAAACGACAACGACAACAACAACAACAATCGAAACAGCAGTTCAATTTCTGCTTATTACACAAAAGTGTATTGAATTTCACAGCAAAAAACAAGTCTCTAAACGCCGACGTCGTCGTAAGCATGATGCCACCACTTGTGTATATTATATATACATACGATATAAGATTGTGCATGTGCGCTTGAGTTGCAGACATTTCAACACACATGCACTCGAGCGCAAAAGCGCACAACTGCTGGAGCGCGCAGGTTCACGAATACAAAATGCCAAATGCAATACCAGCGCACACACACACATGCAATCAATATGCTCGTAAGCGGAATCAAAAAGTACATGTGAGAGCGGAAAAATTGTAGAAAAAATAAAATAAAAAAATAATAACAACATCGAGTTTAGGCTGCGAGCAGGCAGGCAGGTATACAACTGCAGTGGAAGGCATGGCGTATGAGCAACATTCGCGGCAGTCAGAGTTGAGCTGGTGTATTAAAAGAGTCATTGGGAAATAGCAGGTGGTTATTGGTGAGCGGTGTAGATTGTGTGTGCGCTGAATATACCATTTGCTACGTGCATGCACTACTAAATACAAGTACATGCCACATGCTGCAAGCTTTCATGCCACACGCTGTTGCATGAACTATGTATGTGCGTAAATGTTTGTGTGCTGTAATAGCAGCGCGCATATGCGTCATTGCATAAAGTGAAAGATGGCAACAGCTGTGTGAGCATACAAATTTACTATCAAATCGGTAGTGTATATGAACATAAAGCGCATGGAGGCGATGTGTGGACACGTGTAATCACATTAGGGTGGTTCATATTTGTATGAGTGGGCAAAGAGATGGGGTTATTATTGGCTAAAGGCTAACGAGGAGGCTAAAAGTTATTGAAAATTGATTTTAAAAATAAATATTATTATCATAACTTGCTTGGAGTAAGCGAGAAAATTCTTCTCGTGCTTTAAAAGCTCTCAAAGCTTTTGGGAGGTGTTCTTGTAGCTGTCAAAAGTAGCTTGTAGTTGACTCTGTCTTCAATATGGCTAAATTGTTGTTGTAAAAAGACAAACTTCAAACCTTAGAATTTCATTTCACAGGCTAAATCTAACGAATTTATGAGCTGAGCGTTCAAATCTTCAAGAATTCCTACATCAAAGCTTTAAGCTTCAATGCTCGAGGGCTAATATTTCCTTACAATTGAGTATCTAGTAGGATTGAAAATACTTAAAAAGGTCAAGTCCAAGCTTTCATCTACGAAGAGCTTTAGTAGTCCTTGAAAATTTCTTTTTCTTTTAGAAACATCGGACATCCCTAATGTACAGGTATGATTTCTAACAACCTCATACCTGCAACTGCATACCTTGTACTATTATATTGTATATAGGAATTATCAGTATGACTGTTGCATTCAATTGGCTCAGCACACTGTGCATTTAAGCTTTATCTTTGCAGGCGTTTGTATTTTTAAGTTAAGTCACAAGCTTCGCCGACTGACTTTTAACTGCTTACTAATGCTGATATTATGCTGTTTAGAGTATTTTAGATCGTAGTTTAAATGCATTTTCTATTCCATTGAAATAAGTTTTTGCTTTGTCAGCACTTTGGTGTGTGGGAGAGTCACAAAATACAGTTTTTTTTACCGTTATTTTATTTCAAAAAATGTCTATTTTGCTAAAGGAAAGCCTCTGAAAGCTGGAACTTCAGTAATTTTTAAAGAAAATTGTGTCCATAAGGTCTAAAGCAGTTGGTATTTGTCTTTAAATGCAATATGTGCCTAAAAGTATACTTCATTTAATAATTATCGGTTTTTACTGTTGCTGGAAGCTGGGATTTTGTAATTTTTCAAATTGTGTCCATACGGTCTAAAGCAGTTGGTAAATATTTATAAATGTAATATGCGCCTAAAGGTATACTTCATTAAATAATTATCTCTTTTTAATTGCCTCTCTATAGCAGTTTCAAATCAAGAATTTGTTTCTTTTAGAAAATAAAGTGTCAGAAAGCTGGAACTTCAGTAATTTTTAAGGAAAATTGTGTCCATAAAGTCTAAAGCTAAAAAGTTCGTAATTGTCTACAAATGCAATATGCGCCTAAAGGTATACTTCATTGAACACTTATTGAATTTGTATTCATCATGTGACTAAAATTCATTGATTTAACTGGATTTAATTTTAAATTCATTATGCGCCTAAAGGTATACTTCATTTAATACTTTTTTGATTTTTGAATTGTCTCTCTGTATGAGTTCTGACATCAAGAAGGACTGTGCCTTTCGATATGAAGTATGAACTTATATTTTGGGAACCAGTAATATAACCTAACTTAATCTTACCTAATTGTCTCTATTATATTTCTGATTATATTGAAAGTAATTTTTGTTTAAGCTTAAATTTTTTTTTTCAAAAGAGCATAATTTAAAAATAGAAAATATCGATTTCACACAACACAAATGCTAATGCTAATAAAGCTAATAAGTCTCCCACGTGCAACCTGAATAATTCATAATTGTATTGCAATTAGGAAGTGATGCATGAAATTCAACACCCAACAACTAATACAAGACCACGGGGAATTTGTACTAAACAACACACACATACATCAGCAATAATATTGCACAATCTATTGGCATTTTAATTGTTCGCTTTTGATTGTAAATTCACTCAATTTAGCGTCGGCAATTGCAACTAATTTACAATTAAAATTATTTTTGCCGATACGTTATACACATACTCGTAAATAAGCAGCTATCAGATTACACAAATCATTAATGATTGATGTGAAATTAGGGAATTGCATACAAATAATAATGCAGTTTTTTTTGCAGATTGGCATTTCGCTTGATTATCTAAAGGGCCGTTGGCAGCCAAAAACTTGTATTGTTTTAGCAATAAATTTTGGGCGAATTTTTCATTGCCAGCAGATAATAAATTGTATGGAATTCCAAGCGATTATGTAATGAACTGATATGAATTTAAATTAATTGAGTTTTAAGGGGGTTTAATGCGACGGAGTTTTGGCGTAATTAAATGTTGTGGTTGAGTGGATGGTGTTTTAAGTGTAAAGCTAACGGCGAAAATTGCAAATGGAGGATTCTGAGTAAAAAAGACTACTGCTCAAGCCACTTGTGAGCTGTAGAAAGAAAATATGCAAGGATAGAGCTTCATATGTAGAACACTTGTAACTGAATGAAATGACTGTGGTGTTGATGTTGAGGCACATACAGTGGTTTTCTTCGGTAGAATTGGCATTGTCGGCAACTCTGGAAAATTACTTTATAAAAATATATTTGATACTATATTTCGCCGAATTTCATAAGTTTGTTATGTTTAAAAACTAAAAAAAAAAATAAAAAAATAAAAAAATGTTTTTAAATAGGTGGCAATATTAAATAAATAAAAAAAAAAAATAATAGAAAACAAATTATAACGTTTTGGTAAATTTAAATCATTGCAAATGAATTTCTTTAATTTCTCAAAGTTTAATATAAGTGGCAACCCTGTCTAAATTATTTTAATAAATAAATAAATATTATTATTTTTTTAATTTTCAGGTCAATTTAAAGCCTTTAAAAAGTATTGATTTTTTTAATTTTTTTTATTTTTAATATAGGTGGCAACTCTGTTTGTAAAAAAAAATTTTGAACATTTTTTATGGCTACGTAATGAAGTTTTAGTTGATGATTTTCGCTGAACTGTATCACTTTTCGCTTTTTTGCATCAATAGACTCAATAGAAAAATTGGTGGCAACACCATAAAATATTTTTGTACAAAAAATCCAAAAATTTATTTTTTTTAATTTTCAGGTGAATTTAAATCACATAAAAAGTATTTAATTTTTTTCAATTTTTATAAAATTTAATATAAGTGGCAACTCTTAAATAAATTAATATAATAAATAAATAAATATTATTATTTTAATTTTCAGGTGAATTTAAAACCCTTAAGAAGTATTGATTTTTTTTAATTTTATGAAATTTAATATAGGTGGCAACTCTGTTTGTAAAAAAATAAATTTCGAAATTTTTTTATTACTACGTAAAGACATGTCTCCAGTGTTTTTGATGTGCGTACGCTTCGTGGTCCCAACATCGACTCGGACCACTATCTTGTAGCAGCTAAGATACGCACCCGCCTCTGTGTAGAAAAGCGCACACGTCAACAAACACAAGGAAGGTTCGACATCGAGAAGCTGCAATCACAACCGACAGCCGAACGATTTTCTACTCGACTTGCACTCCTGCTCTCTGAGAGCACTCATCAGCATCTCGGTATAAGGGAGCTGTGGGACGGCATATCAAACTCCTTACGTACAGCTGCAACCGAAACCATTGGCTTTCGGAAAAGCCAAAAAAACAGCTGGTATGATGAGGATTGTCGTCTCGCAGTGGAGAGAAAACAGACTGCCTACCTCGCAATGTTGCGATCGACCGCAACACGAGCGGGATGGGAAAGATACCGAGAGCTGAAGAGGGAAGCGAGACGCATTTGCAGAAAAAGAAAGAAAGAGGCAGAAATGCGTGAGTATGAAGAGCTTGACAAGCTGGCCGACAGGGGTAATGCTCGAAAATTTTACGAAAAGATCCGGCGACTAACTGAAGGTTTCAAGACCGGAGCACACTCCTGTAGGACCCCCAGCGGTGATCTAGTGGTTGATGACCAGAGTATACTGTGTTTGTGGAGGGAACACTTCTCCAGCCTGCTGAATGGCAGTGAAAGTACAACACCAGGAGATGGCGAACCCGATTCCCCAATCGACGACGATGGAACAGATGTTCCTTTGCCCGACCGTGAAGAAATTAGAATAGCAATTACCCGCTTGAAGAACAACAAGGCGGCGGGGGCCGATGGATTGCCGGCCGAGCTATTCAAATACGGCGGCGAAGAGCTGATAAGGTGCATGCATCAGCTTCTTTGCGAAATATGGTCGGAAGAAAGCATGCCCGACGATTGGAATCTCAGTGTACTCTGCCCAATCCACAAAAAGGGAGACCCCACAATCTGCGCCAACTATCGTGGGATAAGCCTCCTTAACATCGCTTATAAGGTTCTATCGAGCGTACTGTGTGAAAGACTAAAGCCCACCGTCAACAAACTGATTGGACCTTATCAGTGTGGCTTTAGACCTGGAAAATCAACAACTGACCAGATATTCACCATGCGCCAAATCTTGGAGAAGACCCGTGAAAAAAGGATCGACACACACCATCTATTTGTCGACTTTAAAGCTGCTTTCGACAGCACGAAAAGGAGCTGCCTTTATGCCGCGATGTCTGAATTTGGTATCCCCGCAAAACTAATACGGCTGTGTAAGTTGACGTTGAGCAACACCAAAAGCTCCGTCAGGATCGGGAAGGACCTCTCCGAGCCGTTCGATACCAAACGAGGTTTCAGACAAGGTGACTCGCTATCGTGCGACTTCTTTAACTTGATGCTGGAGAAAATTATAAGAGCTGCAGAGCTAAATAGAGAAGGTACAATCTTCTACAAGAGTGTACAGCTCCTGGCGTACGCCGATGATATTGATATCATCGGAAACAACACCCGCGCCGTTAGTTCTGCTTTTTCCCGCCTGGATAAGGAAGCGAAGCGAATGGGTCTGGTGGTGAACGAGGACAAGACGAAATATCTCCTGTCATCAAACAAACAGTCAGCGCATTCGCGTCTTGGCTCCCACGTCACTGTTGACAGTCAAAACTTTGAAGTTGTAGATAATTTCGTATACCTAGGAACCAACATTAACACCGATAATAATGTCAGCCTTGAAATCCAACGCAGAATCACTCTTGCCAACAGGTGCTACTATGGACTGAGTAGGCAATTGAAAAGTAAAGTCCTCTCTCGACGAACAAAAACTAAACTCTACAAGTCCCTCATCATTCCCGTCCTACTTTATGGTGCAGAAGCGTGGACGGTGTCAACATCCGATGAGACGGCACTAGGAGTTTTCGAGAGAAAGGTTTTGCGGAAGATTTACGGTCCCTTAAACATTGGCAACGGCGAATACCGCAGAAGATGGAATGATGAGCTGTATGTGTTGTTCGACGACATAGACATAGTCCAGCGAATAAAAAGACAGCGGCTACGCTGGCTGGGTCATGTTGTTCGAATGGATGAAAGTGCCCCAGCTCTGAAAGTTTTCGATGCAGTACCCGCTGGTGGAAGCCGAGGAAGAGGGAGACCTCCACTCCGGTGGAAGGACCAGGTGGAGAAGGACCTGTCTTCACTTGGTATTACCAATTGGCGCCAAACCGCCAAAAGGAGAGATGCGTGGCGCACTGTTGTGGACTCGGCTATAACCGCGTAAGCGGTTTCTACGCCAGTTAAGAAGAAGAAGAAAGAAGTTTTAGTTGATGGTTTTCCCTGAACTGCAAAACTTTTACCTTTTTTTGCATCAATAGAAAAATTGGTGGCAACACCATAAAAATATTTGTGTACAAAAAATTCAAAAAGTTATTATTTTTAATTTTCAGGTGAATTTAAATCACATAAAAAGTATTTAATTTTTTTTTAAATTTTTATGAAATTTAATATAAGTGGCAACTCTGAAATAAATTAATATATATATATATATAAATATTAATTTTTTTTTAAATTTTCAGGTGAATTTAAATCACATAAAAAGAATTTAATTTTTTTTAATTTTTATGAAATTTAATATAAGTGGCAACTCTGCCTCAAATAATTTAAGAAAAAAATAAACATTAATTTTTTTTAATTTTCAGGTGAATTTAAATCCCTTAAAAAGTATTGATATTTTTTAAAATTTTTATGCAATTTAATATAGGTGGCAACTTTGTTAGTGAAAAAGTTATATATTGATAATTTTTTTATTGCTAGAAAATGTAGTTTTAGCTGATGATTTTAGCTGAACTGTGTTTTTTTGCTTCAATGGCGTCAAGGGAAAAAGGTGGCAACATCATAAAAATATTTTTGTACAAAAAATCCAAAAAGTTATAAGTTACTATTTCTTCAAATTTTCTGGCTTATTGTAAATATGATAGTGGCTCAAAGCGAATTTTTTTAATTATCGCTTGAGGACTAAAAATTGCATTTCTACCAAACGTCGTCAAACGGCGGCACTCTGTGTGTGCTCACTCAAACATACTCTATTGCAGTCGCTCAGCTTTTCAGCTGCTAAGTTATGCCATTTGTTTGTGCAACATTGAATCATACAAACAGACAGGCAAGCGCAAGTGCTGCTAGATAAGTGGCACTCGCTTTGTTGGCGCACATTCGGCAGCTGCAATTTGTAGTTTTGTCAATTCCAGTAATTTCAACATATTATATACAGAAAATTATTTTTAAACTCACATTGCTTATATTGTTATTGTTGTTGTTGAATTGACCATTGCACTTCATTTTCGACAGCATTTGTTAGCTGTGTGCACCCACTTTGGTTGTGCTGCAAGCGACGAACACAATTTGTTTTCAAAAACTGTTGCGAATGCACCGCGTGCTTGTGTGGCTGCGAATGGCGGCAGCTGTTGCCACGCGGCCACAAACAGCTGCTGTTAGCCGAAAGCTGGCAGTTATGCGTGTTGTTGTTGTTGTTTTTGGTTGGCATTTTTATCAAATAAATAAACTTGATGCTTATACTATGCCGTTATGCGTGTTTGTCTCTGTGTGCCTTGTCAATTTATTGGCTAGCGTAATGGAAATTTGTAGCAAAACATTTGTATGCCAGCTTTCGGCTCAGCAAAATTTAATTTCATGCAAACGTAAATACTTTTGCACAAATTTCGCAACTAAGCGCTGCACAGTGTACTCACAGCGAAATTATGAGAAAAAAAGTCAGTTACTTATATAGTACATATGAGTGCAGCATGGCGTATGAGTGATGCGCCACCACACATATACATACATATATGAAATTTTCATTAGATTCGCCGACATTGCGGCTGCATAAATATGCAATATTTACTTTGGCAAATTAATTTTGAAGTGCATAACAAATGCAAACAAGCAGCGACATTGAATTAATTTATGCAAGCGCACTCACATGCGCATTTTTATTTGCCATATCTGTGTGTGTGTTGGGAGCATATATGTGTGTTGCATGCTTCATTTCGTAAGAAATAATGCTAATAATTGCAAACGTTTTACTTATCAATTTTCATTTGTTTGCGAAAAATTATAAATTCATAAGTCATTAGCACAATTAAAGTGATTATTTTAAGTGAAAATGTGGTGTGTAGTAGCGTGGTTGCAAGTAAATAAACATTTCGGTCGGGGCGTATACGTAACTTTTTTAGAAAATCGATGTAAAGCCATTCTTGTGGAAATTAATTATTTAGTGAAATGAAAATGACAATTAAAGCTTTAAAGGTAATTGCCGGAAGTAAAATATTTCCAAGTGTGTGGCAAAAATGCATTAATATAATTTTACCGTATTTTTATAATTTGGTTGGGGCGTATACGCAACTTATGAGTAACATGTTCATGATAACCATAAAATTCCTATATATTTATGCAAGTTCAATTACTAGAATCGTTGATAGCCGTATCTTAAGCTTAAAATAATTGTTTTAAAACGAAAATATACCTTATATATTAAAAAATAGGATTGTAATAGGATGAGTAACATTTTGTGCGAATTCAGAAATTCTTATTTCTTAGTGCAAATTGCATTCCTCTTTGAACGGTAATCGCGTCTCAAGCTTAAAATTAAGTGTTTTAATACGTTAAAATTGAGTTTAGAAAAATATTGGTGGGGGCGTATGAGTAACTTTTTCCATATTTCATATTCCATGGTTTCTTTATGATAATTAAGTGACTCTAAGAAACGGTAATCGTGTCTTAAGCTTTAAATTAGTTGCTTTAAAAAATTTACATTGAATTCGGAAAATTAAAAGCAGGGGCGTATGAGTAACTTTTTCCATATTTCATATTCCATGGTTTCTTTATGATAATTAAGTGACTCTAAGAAACGGTAATCGTGTCTTAAGCTTTAAATTAGTTCTTTTAAAAGGTTTACATTGAATTCGGAAAATTTTTGGTAGGAGCGTATGAGTAACTTCTTAGTTAATTCATCATCCAGTGTTTCTTAATGCAAAATTCATTGTTCTAAGATACGGCAATCGTATCTAAAGCCTAATATTAGTTGCTTTAAAAAGTTTACATTGAATTCGGAAAATTATTGGGAGGGGTGTATGAGTTACATTTTATTTATTTCATATTCTGTGGTTTCTTTTTGCTAATTAAGTGACTCTAAACGACAGTAATCGTGTCTTAAGCTTTAAATTAGTTGTTTTGAAAGGTTTACATTGAATTCGGAAAATTATTTGTAGGGGCGTATGAGTAACTTTTTCGTTAATTTATCATCGGGTAGTGTCTTGATGCAAATTTCATTGTTCTAAGATACGGTATTCGTGTCTAAATCTTCAAATTAGTAGTTTTAAAAGGTTTACATTTTATTCGGAAAAATATTTGTAGGGGCGTATGAGTAACTTTTT
The DNA here is from genome assembly GCF_028554725.1 of Zeugodacus cucurbitae. NCBI lineage: Eukaryota > Metazoa > Arthropoda > Insecta > Diptera > Tephritidae > Zeugodacus > Zeugodacus cucurbitae. The sequence goes on from NC_071669.1 coordinate 5,196,167, forward strand.
CCATATCTATTTCATATTTCATGGTTTATGCTAATTAAGTGACTCTAAAAGATAGTAATCGTGCCTGAAGCATTAAAATAGTTGTTTTAAAATGTTTACATTGAATTCGGAAAATTATTGGTAGTGGCGTATGAGTAACTTTTTCGTTATTTCAACATCTATTACTTGTTAATGCAAATTAAATTACTCTAAAGGTAAGAAGTAGTGTCTAAAACTTAAAATTTGTCGGTTTAAAACGTTTACATGGAATTTAGAAAAATAGTTGTAGGGGCGTATAAGTAACTTTTTCGTTATTTCATCTTCTATGGCTTATTTATGAGAACCATATCACTCTAAGCACGGGGAATTGTATCTAAAACATAAAATTAGTCGTTTTAAGCCATTAACATTGAATTTAGAAAAATATTGGTAGGGGCGTATGAGTAACTTTATCGGTATTTCAGCTTCTATGGTTTCTTTATGAAATTTATATTACTCTAAGCGCAGTTAATAGTGTTTAAAACTTAAAATTAGTCGTTTCAACACATTTTCCTTGGATTTAGAAAAATATTGGTAGGGGCGTATGAGTAACATTTTCGCTATTTCATATTCTATGGTTCCCTTATGCAAATTATATTACTCTAAGGGCGGGTAAACGCATCTAAAACTTAAAATTAATAATTACAAAAGCATTAACGAGCGGTTGAAACAAATTTTGTAATACAGGGCGTATGAGTAACTTTTAAGATGGCTAATTATAACAATTATTGCGCCGTTATGCAAATTAAACTATTTAAAATTGTTAATGTAAGCTACAAATAGTATGTAAGACTCAAATTGGTACTACCGTCAACAGCTTGAAGGTTAAACTGAAGTGTATTTGCGAAGTACATGGCGTATGAGCAACATTTTACAAAAATTTAGTTAATATTAACTGCAGTTTAAGTAGTTAACATTAAATTGCATAAGTTTTTGAACTAAAACTTTATACAAATGTATTACATATAATGTAGCAAATCAATTGCTGAAAAAACTGCGCAAATTTTATACGCAACACTTCCATACATATTACATTTGCTGTGGTGTTGTGCAAACACAAACATTGCATAGCCGCCGCACGCTATGTCAATGCAAAAGACATTAAAACTAAAAACAGCAAAATGTTGGCAACGCGACAAGCTGACAGTGTGTAAATTGTTTTAAATTTGCCACAAAATACACATGAATGAATAAGTAGGCGAAAAAAATGGGCACTGTGATACAATGTGCAAACACACGCACACACAGAGAGGCGCATATGCACACACACACCCATTTAAGGCTGCTTTTGACCGACGCCAAAATCAACAGTGTGCTGAATGGCGTTTATCGCATATTGTGCGGGTATTTGTCAACTCTTACACACACACACATACACAACTGAACATACATATTCACATGTCAGCTTACGTGCTTGCATGTTGTTGCTAGTGTTGTAACGCCTTTCATTGTTGTCTTTGTTTTGTTGCTCGTTTCGAGTTTGCCCGAGTATTTGTTGCATGTTTGCTTACGGCAGCATGTGTAGCGTGTCACACACACATATACATGGAAGCATGTTTGCTATGTTTTTGCATTTGCCGTGCTATTTTATTTCGTTGTGTGTTTCCGTGGTTGTCTTGTTGCTAGAAAAATTATTATTATGCTTGTTGCGGCGTTAAAGTACACTCGTTACACATACACACATACACACATACCCATTCAGTGAGCTTATGCAAAGGCGTGTTTAATGGTGGTGTCTATGTCTACATTTAGGCGCATTTTCACACTCTGCTAACACTTGCGTGCCGTGTAATCACTCTATGCTGTTTTGCTTGCACGTTGTCGTTATGATCGCTATTGTGCTGTTTGTTGTTGTGTTTGTTCGGCACATTAGTTACAGTTTTGTAGCAGGCCATAAAGGGTATTAAAGAAGAAAAAACGAAAAAATATAAAACAAAATTTGTTGCATGTAGAATTTGCATTTTTGTCGAAAAATGTTGTAGCAAAATTTTTTAAATATTTTTTTGTCTCATATACACTCTTTGCTTTACACGAATGCTAATTTTTTGGTTGAATTTTCGCTAACCAATTACCTAAACATAATTTTCAATATTTTTTCTGATTATTTTTCATACTTTGGCTGCTTATAGGTAGTTTAATCCTAACTATGTTTACTCATTTGTATACCAATATTGTGTAGTTATATATTTTTCCTTCCCTTTTTACTCTACTGCATATTTTCAGCGTCATAATTTCTAATTTACGTATGCTTTGCTCAGTCGGTTTCACTGATTTCTTATTGCTTTTTACTTCGCTTTTTTATTGTTATTGCCAGACCACTCCAGGTCCACTCCTCATATCCACATGCTCTGCATTTAGAATTTTTCCCGTTTTGTCTTGTTTCGTTTATGTGGCTTTGTTTGCCTCCAGCTTTTGTTTCAGTTTTCTGTTTTGGCCTTAGTTTTTGGCTACACGATTTGGCACAGAAAGCATAAATTCAATACACATACACTTATAAAAGGGGGAAAACAATGCGCCGAACTATTAAAAAGCATTTACAGCAAATTTAACAAACATTAAATCTCTTTGTTTGGGTTTAAAAAATGTAGTTGAAAGGTTCAGCAGTGCGTATGAGTAACAATTTATGTCAAGTTGTGAAATATGAGTGGAAAGAATATAATATTTCTGTTAATAATGCATATTTATAATATAATATAATAACTTATATAAAAATAAGAAATATTTACTGTATTTTTAAAATGATGTGTGTTCAAAAAATAACGGGAATTTTGTCCAAAAGTCGAATTATCAATTTTTTTTAAATTTTTTATTGGGTTGATATCTGATGGCTAGAGTGATAAAAATTTCTGCTATATGCATTGCTTACTTAGTCAGTCGCTAAGGTTAGACAATCACAGGAGAAATCGCTGAAAGAACCAAAGGCTATTCCAATAATAACAACCAATGGGGATTATTTTAAAATTATTAAAATTATAAATTCATAAATTATTAGCACAGTGATAATTTTAAGTGAAAATGTGGTGTGTTGAAGCGTGGTTGTAAGTAAATAAACATTTCGGTTTCGAATTTCGGTCGGGGCGTATACGCAACTTTTTAGAAAATCGTTGCAATTCCAATCTTGTGGACATTAATTTTTTATTGAAATGAAAATGACATTTAAAGCTTTAAAGAATGACGAAAATGTCATTTTTTATTCGGTTTCGGTGAGTTTTTCCAATTTGGTAGGGTGCGTATACGCAACTTTTCTATAATGCTTTGCGAAGTTGATTAGTTGCATACATTTTTTTAATACAGTATTTAAAAAACACAATTCAAGAGCTGAGAAAATATATTTTTAAGTCAATTGAATTTTTTAAGAGTTGGATAAACTTGTTATTTGAAAATAATGCGGGTCGTATGAGTAACTTTTTTAATAATTTTTGAAATAAAGTTGAACTCCCAAAACTCGAACTTCTATAATTCAAAGTTTTCCATAACTCAAACCCTTGAATTGGCAATATAAGTAAAATTTCATACTAATTACCTACCGTAACTCGAAAGTCTCTCTAACTCGAAGATTTTTTGTGGATTATGGTGATTCGACTTAGGAAAGTTCAACAGTACTATAATTTGATGGAAGGTAACAACAGTTGACGAGTCAATAATTTTTTTTTTCAAAAAACGTAAATTCCCGTTATTTTTTGAACACACCTCGAAAAAAAATTATCATTATTAGGTTACAAATTTGAATCTAGCAGTTTTATATTCTAGCAGTTTGCTTCGAATTGCAGTAAAAAAATCACCTTATAGCACTGAATTACTATAAATAAAGAACTAAATTGTTCAACACTGCGTATGAGCAACATTTTTTGTATAAAAATATCACTTATAATTCTTAAGTTTCAACCACCTTTAAGCCTTTTAAAGATTATTGGAGACGTTTATATCGTTCTTATGAATAAAAATGAAAAAAAAAAATAGTTTGAAAGATATTTCAGTCAAATAGCCATAAAATCTTAAAGATCCTTTTCTTAAAGAAATCAAGAAAAAACGTTAACTTTGGCTGTACCGAAGCTAATATACCCTCCACAGGTGCATTTCTTTTAGTAACTATGTGTTTACGCAAATCTAAAGACGTAAGAAAAAGTAAGTAAAAAAAACCTTTTACTAATTCTTTTTAGTCAGGTTGTTTGCAAAAACATTAAGGTGATATAGTTAACCGATCTGAACAATTTCTTCGGAGATTATATTATTACCTTAAGCAGTAATCCATGTCAAATTTCGTGAAGATACCACGTCAAATGCGAAAATTTTCCATACAAGCCATTGATTCCGATCGTTCGGTTTGTATGGCAGCTATATGCTATAGTGAACCGATCTGCACAATTTTTTCGGAGATTAAATTATTTATATGAACAATAACTCACACCAAATTTCGTGAAGATATGTAGTAAAATGCGGAAGTTTTCCATACAAGCCATTGATTCCGATCGTTCAGTTTGTATGGCAGCTATATGATATAGTGAACCGATCTGAACAATTTTTTCGGAGATTAAATTATTTCTATGAACAATAACTCACACCAAATTTCGTGAAGATATGTAGTAAAATGCGGAAGTTTTCCATACAAGCCCTTGATTCCGATCGTTCAGCTTGTATGGCAGCTATATGATATAGTGGTCCGATATCGGCAGTTCCGACAAATGAGCAGCTTCTTGAAGAGAATATAACATCTGCAAAATTTCAAAACGATATCTTAAAAACTGAAGGCTATATATACAGGCAGATGGACGGACGGACATGGCTAAATCTACTCAGTTCAACATACTGATAATTTATATATACGCTTTCTTCTGTGTTACAAACTTCGTGAAAAACTTAATATACCCTGTTCAGGGTATAAAAGTTGATGGTTTTAAAAATTTTATACGAAAATATCTTTAAAAACTCACATGAAAACTCAATTGTTGCCTGCTAGTACAATCCTTCATCCATTACCACTCATTTAGGCCTATTGCACCATTTCACGCATGCCACATATGGTCGACGCCATACTCCATTACTTAATTTCAGATGTTGGGCCTGTGAATGGCAGCAGTAGTCCGAAAGTGTTGCCAACACTATGGCGCCTAATTATATATAATTACAGCTCATTAAAAAGGAGTAAGGAGTGCTGCAAATGGTCGCACAAAGGCATAAAAGCACAACAAACAGCAATGGCAAAAGGATGATGGCACACTTTGGCGCTGAAGCGACAGTCACACATTGTCATTGTTTGTTATAGAGTTATGGAGGGGAGAAGAGAGAAAGAGAGAGGAGTGCTTGGTATGACAAAAGACTTCAGGCACACAAATTGTGTACTTGCTTTCTTTTTTTGGCACTCAACGCCATTGTGACCGTCCATTGTAGGCATATGTGTTGTGTGTCGCGCCACCGAATTGTCAGCACAAAACGCTTCATTAAATGATAAACTCCATGGCAGACAAAAGGAGCGAAGTGGCGCAAGAGTAGCGAGTTGCGAGTTGTACTGCTTTGCATTGGCGCAAACACACAAACAGTCAGTGAATTTTTATGACACAGTCACAAGCGGCAGCAGATAATGGCCGAGAGCGTTGTGTGCTTTGTTTGCCAAATATGCTGCTGCCGCTACTTAAGTGCGCCGAAATTGTTTGAAGGCTTTCGCTGGCACACACAGAGATACACATGAAGATAAATAAATGCATATGTGCCTGGCAATGCTTTGAGCTCACGGCCTGCTGCCACTTGTTGTTGTCGCTTGCTTGTGGAGCGCTTTGTTGTTCACCGCCGTTGAATGGATGTTGTTCGCTTGTCGCTGGCACTGTTAGAGTGATAACTTGCATTGCTGCTGCCACTACTGTTTAACAATTCAGCGCGCCACTTGCAACAATTGCTGCAAAATACAAACGGCAAACAAAAGGCAACACTCTTTGGCAATCGTTCACTTGCTGCACTGGCTGCAGTCCAACACTAAGTGGATAAGCAACAATTTTCGTCGATCAAGCGCCAAGCAAGCGATTATCGCTGTCAATGCTGGCTGTACATTGCTATTAAGCGCGTCCGCTCTGCATTTGTACTCATTCTCACTCTATACAAAGTTGTCTATGCATGAACTGCTTTATGGTGCTGCTGGAATGCCTGGCACGCGCCTCAGGTCTATTACATTGAGTTGTGGAGGCACAGCATGAGCTGAAAGTGATATATTTTGGAAGTGAGCAGTGACATTAGCTGTAATTGATATTTCGTAAAGATGTGTTAAAAAGTTGAGATAAGTGAGATATGGACAATTATTTAGTGCATTTCTTATTGTGACAGAAGTAGGCTCTTTGGGGTGATAGAAGAGTGGAAAGTCGTGTTCTTTTTCTTCTTGACTGGCGTAGACACCACTTATGCGGTAATAGCCGAGTCAGCAACAGCGCGCACACATCTCTCCTTTTGGCAGTTTGGCGCCAATTGATAACACCAAGTGAAGACAGGTCCTTTTCTACCTGGCGCTTCCATCGGAGTGGTGGTCTCCCTCTTCCTCGGCTTCCACAAGTGGGTGCTGTATCGAACACTTTCAGAGCAGGGGCATTTTCGTCCATTCGAACAACATGACCTAGCCAGTGTAGCCGCTGTATTTTTATTCGCCGGACTATGTGTATGTCGTCGAATAACACATACAGTTCATCGCTCCATCGTCTGCGGTATTCGCCGTTGCCAATGTTTAAGGGACCATAAATCTTCCGCAAAATCTTTCTCTCGAAAACTCCTAGTGCCGTCTCATCGGATGTTGATATCGTCCACGCTTCTGCACCATAAAGTAGGACGGGAATGATGAGGGACTTGTAGAGTTTAGTTTTTGTTCGTCGAGAGAGGACTTTACTTTTCAATTGCTTACTCAGTCCAAAGTAGCACCTGTTGGCAAGAGTTATTTAGCGTTGGATTTCAAGGCTGACATTGTTGGTGTTGTTATGACTGTTATAAGTTATAACAGTGACGTGGGAGCCAAGATGCGAATGCGCTGACTGTTTGTTTGATGACCGGAGATATTTCGTCTTGTCCTCGTTCACCATCAGACCCATTCGCATCGCTTCCTTATCCAGGAGTCACCAGTAACTGTACACTCTTATAGAAGATTGTACCTTCTCAGCTTTAAAATCGACAAAGAGATGTTGTGTGTCGATCCTTTTTTCACGGGTCTTCTCCAAGATTTGGCGCATGGTGAATATCTGGTCAGTTGTTGATTTTCCAGGTCTAAAGCCACACTGATAAGGTCCAATCAGTTTGTTGACGGTGGGCTTTAGTTTTTCACACAATGACCTCGATAGAACTTTATAAGCGATGTTAAGGAGGCTTATCCCATGGTAGTTGGCGCAGATTGTGGGGTCTCCCTTTTTGTGGATTGGGCAGAGTCTGAAAAGTTATTTTTTAAGGGAAAACTTGTTCACAGAAAATATCGAGCATACACCTCTCTTTAACTCTTCTTCTTAACTCTAGACGTCTTCAAAGTAAAGGGGGGTTTCAATAAGAGCTCTACAAAACTATGTAAATTATACACATTATTTATTCCTGTGAAAGGACATTCGATGCCATTATGTACTCCATTTCTTTTGTATGGCAACCATGAACCAAATTTTCAACGGTTTTCAAGCCGATACTACTGCAATTTCACTTTCGATATTCGTACGAAGTTCATCAGTCGTCGCTGGACTGTTGGTATAGAGTCTATACTATAGACCATATATTTGACTTAGACTCACAGGAATAGTTTAACGGCGTCAAATCGCACGACATTCCATATGAAGCTTGTGGCGCCGTCCTGTTGAAACCACATATTGTCCAAGTCCTAATCATCCAATTCGGGCCAAAAATATTCGATTATCATTGAGCGGTGGGGATTCCCATTCACAGTAACGTGCCGGTCATCACGGAAGAAGTACGGCCCAATAACGACGCCGGCCCATGAATGACTCATGGAGGATATTTTGCTTATTGACGATGCCATTCAGCCAGAAATGACCCGCTGATTTTTTTTTTCGATGAAAATCCGAATCATTTTCAAGTTGTTGCTCAGCCCAATTCACGAACATACGACAATTCTGGTGGTCAAGCGGCTTCAGTTCTTGCGTCAATTTGATCTTGTAAGGAATCTTTTCACAAAATTCGCCACAACAACGTCACGGAGATGTCCAACGCTTGAGAACGACGAGTGAGGGACTGATTTGGGTCTTCCTAAATGGATGCACCAGCGGCAGCAATATTCTCGACGCTAATGCGTAAATTGTTGTGCGCGCACAAAAGTATGCTTTAATTTAATAAACATTGCTCTGCACGGCGTTAAGTGCTGATGACGGCACAAGTGTTGATGGTGACCTTTTTATGTGCGCAAATCCATGCAACCACTGAAGGTGTTGACTGTCACTTGTTGTTATTATTGTTTTAATTAGTTGTGTGTGCGTGCAAATCTTTTCACTCAGCGCCATACAACGCGTATTGGCAAAAGTTTTTTTCTACACAATTCTTTTACTGTAAATGAGTGGCATAGTTTTGCTGTTGTTTTTGCCGCACTGCTGCTGCTTACAATTAATTTATGGTCGCCGAGTTTTTGTTTTGTGGTTCGCGTGATACTTGCCACCATCTCTGGCCATTTCAAGTGCCTGCGTGAGCTTGTTAAGTTTCTAACTTTTATGCTTTTGCGTATGTGTGTTCATGTGTTCATGTGCTGATTGTCCCCTTTTTCGCAGTATTCTCTAAGTTTTCAATGACCCTGCCAAAGCCAAAGCGCTGTGGTTTTTGTTTGATTTCGCCTTGAAAATGTGCGATTGTGTAGGTAAACAAATGACAAACTTTTCCTATTCATTGCCAAACACAAAAGGAAAGTGATGCTGGGAAGTAATGCAAACGAGGCTAGAGGTTTCTGAGTTGTGGTGGAGGTAGAGGGGTGCCTGTTTTAAGAAAAGCATTATTTCGAATTGTTTGTAAGAAAACTTTTCAGCGCTGGACGTTTACCTGGATATTGTGTGCTGGGATGATGTGGGTACTCCTAAAGGGGAGGAGGGTGTTTTGGTTGAATTTTTGTAGGCTTTGAAGGCTAGTAGAAGTAGGGAGAAGTATGAGGAGTAATACTGGACAACTTGTTTGAGGTTTGCGATCTCCAATTCGAGTCTCGAGTCCATCCCTTATCCAATATAATCGAAATTTTGGTTTAGGGATTCGATTTAGTCCATCATTAGCTTTTTTATCTCTCAGTGAACGTAAATATACTTATTGTTGAAACTAGATCCCACTAATTAAAGTTACAACATTATTGAAAGCCACCACGTAGCCTCGTTTGAGACCCATTTTTTTAGAGGGGTTGATTCACTTAAAGTCACAGAGGTACTAAGGTATTGAGTACGAAAAAAGTTACGGGATTTCCGGATTCAAAAATGATCAAAACGGGATCCCGAAAATTTACGGGATTTAAGATTATTTATTGTTGTTAAGAGTAATTGTTGTCTAGATTCCAAGGCCCACTATAATCACCGTATTGAATATAGGTGATCTGGTCAGTGGTCCAACTGAAGACCCGATACTATGTGTTCGGTTATTTTCAAATATGAATGAAGGTAAGTTTATATGAAGCAAGTTCCTAGCTTTCGCCTAAGGGACTGTGCGGCCTTTTATCTCTTTTATAGCTCAGCACTTGATTGCCTATAAATCCTTTGCTTGCTGCGACTTCTTCACATTGCTTTGACTCCTTGGATCTTTTTTCACTATATATACACATATAACATATATATACCATTCATTTCTTATACTGATTGCACTGGCCTCCGCTGGCCTTTGCTTTACCTGTGGCTCTTCTTCTATAAGTGTGCCCTCTTGTAAGCATAAACGCAAAGTAATCAGGCACCAGCGCATGTATGTCTGTGTGTCTGCACATGCAAATTAAGGCTGTGCTTCAAGTTTCACTTCTGAAGAAGTTCACAGATAGTTCTTGATGCTTTTCAACGTTTTTTGCCCGCTTTCTTTTGGTGTACCATTTCATTGTTATGCAAAACATGTTCGGTGAGCCTATGAAGGCTGGCCTGGTCAACGCCATTACTGGCGGCGACGCCGTGTGCAATGGATATGCAGGATGTGCTGAGGTCAAGTCTTCAAGTGTAGTCTTTAAGTAATGTAGGCGAAGCATGAAGGGATGGAGAGTGTAGATTGGTGCTGGTAACAAAAAGTGAACAACGTAAGAAAGTCTTGCCTGGAGTCAGTGAAGCAGGCGCAGATAAATCCATTATGAACGCACGTTTGCGCACACAGGCCGCTTGAAGTGAGGATATAAAGAGATAGTGGATTGCTTTTCATATTATTTTTTTCGTTTTCTTTACAAGAAATAGTAAGCATTGAATGCACTAATGGTTGATCAGAAGAAGTTAAAAATAAAGAGTGTAAAAAAGTGCAGACAATTTGAAACAGAAAAAATGCAGACAGCGCACCCAAAAGCGGATTATTTTGTAATGAAAATGTGGTATTCTCAATGGAAAACGAAGTGTTCAATTTCTGTTTCATACATAATATGTAAACCTTTAAGACTTTGTAGAGTCTCTGAGGAGAGTGGTTCCCATAACCACTGGAAAATAACAGATAGTTCTTCTTTGGCTCGATATGATTTATACCTTATATTTCTACTTATGGAATTATTAATTATCCCCTAATTTTAGGGGATAGTGTATGTAAATCTTTTGATCAGGGTTGATCAGAATTTTAGGGGGTCAGACTCTATATAATGAATTATGAAATATTACCAAAGAAATTTGATTGTAAGAAGCTAGACACCAGTTGAAATGAGCTTCTCTCGCTATATGATAATAGATATAAATCTGGTCTTCTTCCGGTTATATATGTAGACTTGACTGTTAGAAGAACTGATGCCACTAGTGCTGGACATTTGAAAGCATCAACAGAAAAGTGTCAATGCAAATTAATCCAAACATCATAAAGTGTAAACCTTTTCAAATTGTACAGTAAAAACTATACACCAGTTGCCCGTGAAACTGACTGACAGGCTCATTTACCGACTTTTGCGAAACACACATTCCGAATTCACGCTCTAAATACGCCATCAACTGCAACGGACAACAAAAATAAATTCCCGCCACAGTCACACACAAAGGCATTAGCATAATTATTACTAATTTCGTTTGTAATTGCTGGGCAGAAAAGACACACGCTTTCACATAAATACGCCGCAACACATGGTGTGGCACAAACGCTTGTGAGTATGTGTCTCTGTGTGCGTGTATGATATGTGGCAAAAATAATAAAGCCAGTCAGCGAGCAGCAGCACGATTGTCGCTTTAGTGAAAATCATTATGAAGCAATTTGGTCGTGCACATTTGTTGCACACATTGGACGCAAGCTTTAAGCTTCGCGTTTTTTTGTTTGTTTCGCCACATAAACCCTTTGGCAGCTAGCATAGCGGAACGGCCTTCCAACAGTCTGCCATACACTCGCTCCCTTTCGCTCTCTCTCTAACTTATAGCAGACTTTTGCAGCTCGACTGCCGCAGGGCACTTAGTGCTGTTGGGCAGTCGCACACGTTCGTTTGTTCATTGCTATTGGACAAAGATGTGTGAGGTCCGTATGAATTTATATAAAAAAGCTTTCGGGATTCTAATTACCGAGAGCTTTTTTATTTATATAATAATTATTATTACATTTATTTGAAATATCTCAATTCATAAAGCTTAATCAAATATGTTGTAGGTTTTTACCAAAATAGCTTTAAGGGGCTATACCAGTCTAGCCTATGAAAAATTAGGCGATTTTCGTGATTTTTTTTTAAGAAAGTACTCGATTGATTGTTTCGAAGTTTTTTGCACATAATTAGGTATATTTTCAGTTACATTTCAAATTTTTTTTTTACAAAAATATTGAAAACAAGCCAAGGGCTAAGTTCGGGTGTAACCGAACATTTTATACTCTCGCAATTTATTTATTTAACTTTATTTATATTATATAATACATTAATAATTTGACCCACATATTTGTCTTATATATTGTATGAAGTCCATTGAAAGTTGGAAACAATAATATTAGGTTAGAAGCACCGAGGTCCTCGTGTTCGATATATGGGGCCTTAAAAACCTATGGTCCGATTTTTAGAATGCGGCTGCCACACTATTAACATAGTATTTGTGCAAAGTTCTGCACCGATATCTTCACTAGTACATACTTACTTTATATATTGTAAAGTAAACGATTCAGATCATCTTCAAAGTTCTGGTATATAGGAAGTAGGCGTGGTTGTGAAGCGATTTGGCCTATTTTCACAACATATCATTGGGATGTAAGGAAACTATTACAAACCAAGTTTCATTGAAATCGGTCGAGTAGTATGAGATATAGTTTTTGACCCATAAGTGGGCGACGCCACGCCCATTTCCCATTTTGTAAAAAAATCTGAGTGCAGCTTTCATCTGTCATTTCTTATATGAAATTTAGTGTTTCTGCCGTTTTTCGTTAATGAGTTAACCCACTTTTAGTAATTTTCAACCTAACTTTTGTATGGGAGGTGGGCGTGGTTATGATCCGATTTCTTTCATTTTTGAACTGCATTAGGAAGTGCCTAAAAAAAAAAACGACTGCAGAAAGTTTGGTTTATATAGCTCTATTGGTTTGCGATATATGTACAAAAAACTTAGTAGGGGGCGGGGCCACGCCCACTTCCCCAAAAAAATTACATCCAAATATGTCCCTTCATAGTGCGATCCTTCATTCTAAATTTTATTTCCATAGCTTTATTTATAGCTTAGTTATGGCACTTTATGTGTTTCCGGGTTTCGCCATTTTGTGGGCATGGCAGTGGTCCGATTTTGCTCATTTTCGAAAGCAACGTTCCTATGGTGCCATGAAATAAGTGTGCCAAGTATCATGAAGATATCTTAATTTTTACTCAAGTTACAGCTTGCACAGACGGACGGACGGACGGACAGATAGAGATTCGGATTTGAACTCCACTCTTCACCCTGATCACTTTGGTATATATAACCCTATATCTAACTCGTTTAGTTTTGGGTGTTACAAACAACCGTTATGTGAACAAAACTATAATACTCTCTTTAGCAACATTTGTTGCGAGAGTATAAATATCTTCGGAGAAGCCAATAAAAAAAGTTACCCAACTGCTGACATGATTCCGGTCGAATGAGTTGTTGAAACAAAAAAATTCAAAAAGCATATTAAAGTTAAATATATATCCTACAATGACCTACAATTTTTGAAAAATATCAAAAATTGACAAATTCGCGTAGTTCTGAAAAAAATTTCGTTTTTTTAGGTAAACAATGGGCTTTTTTTAAATGCGAAATTGACCATTCTCAACCAATCAAAGAGATCGTAATATATTGAAGAATACTCAGTTTCAATTTGAAGGCGATCGGTCAATTTCTTGTTGAGTTATAATGTTAGAAATTTGGAAAAATGTCGTTTCGACATTTATACCTGCGTGTGATTGGTCTTTAGAACACTGTCATTCAAAAACAATTACCGCTTTCACAGGATTATTTTTGAAAGTATAAACTATGGAATAAGCAATAAATAAAAAAAAAAAATAATTTTTTTTAATGTCACACTGGTACGAGTATAGCCCCTTAAGCTTGCATGCTTTAAACCCGAGTTGCAATAAAATTTAGTTTAAATATAATTTATAATAGCAGAATAATTATAATTTATAAATTTTCCTCATAATAATAACAACTAATACCAAATCCCGAAAGTTTTCGGCATCCCGTTTTACATAATTTTTGAATTCTGAAATCCCGAAACATGCCAACATATTTGCTACTCAATACCTTAGTACTCCAGCGAGCCTACAACAATTTTAATCCTTTTGGCAAAATGTGCAAAATAATTACGCTGCTTTGTTTTTGCCAACACCATTGTTGTTGTTGTTGTTTTAATATTCTTTTCAACTGTATAGTATATGCGTCCGTCATTTGTTTACATTTACGCAATGTGTAGAGTGTCGCGTTAATGCATATTTGTGTGCCACAGCCTGTGCAGTGGCGTTTGCTACCTACAGTGGCCGCCGCCGCCGCCGCGTTGACTTCGGCCGTGCATTAATGTTTGGTGTACCGAAATAATTTTCTAATGAGCGCCCACTGCCGTTGCGCTTAGCTGTTTATTTATTAAGTAGTGCAGAAAATGCGCCGTTACAAAGTGCAAATAAATAAATTAAAAATAATTTTCTGTGCGAGCACATATGTGTGACATATGTGTGGCAATGCAGTAAGTGAAAGCAAAGGCGCTTAAGAATGCCTTTGATGCGGACTGCAGTGGTGTTGTATGGAAAGTAATTTTACTGTAATTGAAATGGAAAATAAAATAATTATTATTTTGCCAAGTGAAAATGTTGGTCAAATGTGCCACAACAGTAAATGAGCGCTTTTTTTAGGTCTACCTCATATGAAAGGCTTTAAAATGCGCTATAGTAAATTATGCTTTTGAAAGTTTTGCTTTTTTTATACAATCCCTACTAATATTATAAATGCGAATGTAAGTTTGTTTGTTACGCTTTCACGCAAAAACTACTGAACCGATCATCATGAAACATTGTACGTATACTCTTGAAGGTACTAGAAGCAACATAGGGTACTTTATATTAAAAAAAAAAAAAAAAAAAAATTAGATGATTTTTGAATGTCGAGCCCTCGACGAGACAATATGGATGATTTTGTTAATGGAATTGCACGAGAGCTAGATTATGATTTCATAGCACTGCAACATCAAGTGACAGAATTAGTTCCTCAATTACTTCCAGAGCAAAATCATGTTTTCCATCAAGTTTTACGTAAAATAGACTCCGGTAGTGGTGGACTCTTCTTTCTCGATGCACCAGGAGGAACTGGAAAAACGTTTTTACTTAACTTATTATTAATGTCCGTCAGAAAAGACCAAAAAATAGCAGTTGCCGTAGCTTCGTCAGGTATTGCCGCGACGCTATTAAACGGCGGTCGTACGGCACATTCCGTTTTAAAATTACCATTGAATTTGGCACAGGAAGATTCGCCCATCTGTAATTTTAGTAAAAATAGTTCACGAGGTAGAATTCAATCTTTTAGTGTGGGATGAAAGTACAATGTCTCACAAGAAGGCTATAGAAGCTTTAAACCGGACCCTCCAGGACTTGCGAGATAGTACAGATATAATGGGAGGCATGGTAGTTTTATTGGCTGGTGATTTCCGTCAAACCCTCCCAGTGATTCAGAGGGGGACACCAGCAGATGAAATTCAAGCGTGCATAAATCGTCAAGCTTATGGTCGACAGTTAAAAACTCCGCCTGAAAACGAATATGAGGGTGCATCTTCATAATGACGTGGATTCAGGACTTTACGCAGAAATGTTGTTGAAAATTGATGATAGTTGTTTAGACGTTGACGCTGAAGGCTACATATCACTGTCAAGAGAATTTTGTAATTTAGTAGAAAGTGATGTGGATCTCATTGCTAATGTTTTTCCGGAATTACAACAAAATTTGTGTAGTGATCAGTGGTTGTGTGCAAGAGCAATATTAGCACCAAACGAGGTTCAGGGAGAAATGAAGGAATATTTGTCAATGGATACAATTATGGATACGGAACTAAGTACTTCATATCCTGTGGAGTTTTTAAATTCACTTGAACTATCGGTACACCCCGTCACATAAACTTCAATTGAAACTAAATGTACCAGTAATGCTTATGCGAAATCTAGATGCTCCTCGGCTATGTAATGGAACAAAGCTTCGGATAACAAAATTGGGACAAAACATACTTGGCTACTATTTTAACAGGTGTCGGTAAGGGAAATAGTGTTATAATACCTCGGATACCAATTATTCCCACTGACCTTCCATTCCAATTTAAAAGGATTCAGTTTCTCGTCAAGCTTAGCTTTGCTGTTACTATAAACAAGGCACAAGGACAAACATTACAGGTAGCAGGAGTGCATTTAGAAAACCCATGCTTTTCTCATGGTCATCTTTATGTAGCCTGTTCACGTGTATCCAATGCCAGGAATTTACACAAATTTGCACGCGACAGGAAAACTTATAACATTGTCTACTTTGTATTTTATTTTTTTGAATTGTTAGAATTCAGAACTATTTATTTGTGTTACGGTGCAATATATTTTAACATTTGTTGTTGCATTTCAATAAGCATATATTAAAGTGTTGAAACTTCTGTCTGTAGTAATTTTTTAAAATTGTTGATCTCAGCCAAACAATCCAATTTAGTTATAATATTGACTCATTTCTATTATTATACCCTTACCCTTTATCTCTCATACTTATTTAATGACTCCACTGCGGGCGAAGCCGCGGGTAAAAAGCTAGTTATATATATTTTTTAATTAAAAAATGTGCTCAACGAAAACCGTTAAACGATTATGGGTTTTTGTTGTGGTTCATTATCGGTGTTTAGGTAAAAAGACAATGTTTCATTGTTTTATTCAGAAATTGTAGTCTAATCTTTTTCTTTTAATTTGGGCCATAACATTTAAAATCTCTTCCTCCGTCACGTCTATATCTCTATGGATATTCAAGAGAGCCATTCCGTTCAGGCGTGCTTCTCCAGTTTTATTTCTTAAATACGTTTTAAGCCTGCGAAGTGAGGAAAACGAGCGTTCACTTGAAGCGACAGATATAGGGATTATGGCTCCAATCTTTAAAAAACGATGCACTGTTTTGAAAATTTTTGCATCGCAACAATTCAACGCGTCTAAAAAAGTTTTGAAAACAATAAACTCTAAAAAAAATAATAGAAACCTTATTGGTGACTTTTCAGTTCAGAACTAATTTTCAAAAGAAGTCCATTTTCGACTCACAATTCCCCTTAAATCTAAAAAAATCCAGTTCAGCAGCCACAGAGTTATAAGGCAAAGTTCAGTTTATATTTTACTGGGTTTTTTAATTGGCCTACATTCCCACAACTTTTTAATACTATCCAGATACAATAGGTTTGTTTTTAATTTAACATTTTCATAGTTTCAAAAAATTAAATGCTATCAGCAAAATAGGCTGTTTGTGAACAAAAAAGTATCAAATCACAAAATTTAGAAGATACAATTGTATCAAAACGGCAACGCTGTTAGTGACTAATGTATTCATTTATTTTACATATTCATACATCGTCGGCAAAAATATTGCTTTGAAAACAACAAATTACAATTTTTCAAATGACTATGTAGAATTAAATTCTATTACATATTTAAAAATTCAATTACTTTGGGGGGGGGGGGGGGGGTTTGGGGTGTTAAACCCCCCCCCCCCCTGCGTTCGCCCCTGACTTGACAAAATAACAAAAATTTGAAAATATTTTCAGATTTTTATCAAGTAAGATTTTTTTTGGTATTCTGTGACAATTTTGATGAAATAAAAAGCTTCAATACTCATAGCTTTTCCCCACACGTGTGGGAAACATAATAATGTAAACAAAGCAGCTGATTTCTGTCCAATTATATTGGATTGAATTGAACAATTTAACTTCAATTTCAGAATAAATTATTCGCTCTTGGTCTAAACGTGAAGTTTCTGAGAGTGCGCAAATATTCCATGCTCCGAATCTGGCCCTATTTTTCATGCATAAGATCGTTATTTGGATGAGTGTTTGTTTTAACAGAGCCTTCCTCATTGTGGCTTCGTTAATAAGGTTGGTTTACAATTGATCGGTTATCAGCCTATCTATCCGATTCTGATATCGAGATATCGACTGAAGACTCCCAGACCTGATGCAAAGTATTTGGTTTGGTTTTACAACCCAATTTATTCTATATAGATGATAAGGTTATACCGTCTTTACTCGATCACCAGAGCTTCGTTAGCCTCCCTAACCAAGCAGGGAGTGCCACGCGCATTGAATACTATATA
The DNA here is from genome assembly GCF_028554725.1 of Zeugodacus cucurbitae. Classification (NCBI taxonomy): domain Eukaryota; kingdom Metazoa; phylum Arthropoda; class Insecta; order Diptera; family Tephritidae; genus Zeugodacus; species Zeugodacus cucurbitae. The sequence goes on from NC_071669.1 coordinate 5,214,049, forward strand.
ATATAATACATATACATAGGTCTTTTGTAATAGATTTAAAATTATTTGGAATGCAATTTTGATTTAGTTGGTGGTTATGTTTAACTTCAGAAAAGTTCCATGGGGACTACCATATATAGAAAACTATTTCGTCACTATCTTCATTTTTTTATACAATAAAGGGAGGATGGGGTCATATGTAGAAGTTCACGCAAGTGAGGAAAGTTTCTGATTGCCATTCACTTGGGAGTGGCCAGGAACGATTCTTTTGCATATGACTCAAGCAGCTCACGACTTCCGGTTTTAGACCAAGTATCCCCTGGGTAGCTAACAGACATCCGTTTGGAGGCGAGCTAAAGTGAGAAGGCGAAGCCCGCTTGTGCGGTTGTGCGTAGGGCTTGGGACCCACCACATAAAAACGAATAACCAGTGAATAAGAAACACAGGCCTCGGATGAGAAACCCCCCTTTTGATGACGACCACGGCAAACGTATAAAGGACTATGATTTGAGGGCATGCACCTGGAATGTCCGGACTCTTAATTGGGAAGGTGCCTCTGCCCAGCTGGTTGATGTCCTCGTAAGAGTAAAGGCTGACATCACCGCCGTCCAAGAAGTGCGATGGACGGGACAAGGACGGAAGAAGGTGGGTCCTTGTGACATCTACTACAGCGGCCATATAAAGGAGCGCAAATTCGGTGTTGGATTTGTGGTGGGAGAGAGACTACGTCGCCGAGTCCTGGCATTCACCCCGGTGGATGAACGTCTTGCCACAATCCGCATCAAAGCGAGGTTCTTCAACATATCGCTGATTTGCGCCCACGCCCCAACGGAAGAGAAGGACGATGCGACCAAAGATGCTTTCTATGAGCGCCTAGAACGCATCTATGAGCGCTGCCCCCGCCACGATGTCAAAATCGTGCTTGGCGATTTTAACGCCAGGGTGGGTAAAGAAGGTGTCTTTGGCACAACAGTCGGAAAATTCAGCCTCCATGACGAAACATCGCCAAACGGCCTGAGGCTGATCGACTTCGCTGGGGCCCGAAATATGGTTGTCTGTAGTACCAGATTCCAGCATAAAAAAATTCATCAAGCAACGTGGCTGTCCCCTGATCGAAACACGCGCAATCAAATCGATCACGTTGTGATAGACGGAAGACATGTCTCCAGTGTTTTAGACGTGCGTACGCTCCGAGGACCAAACATTGACTCGGACCATTATCTAGTAGCAGCAAAGATACGCACTCGCCTCTGTGCAGCAAAGAACGCCCGTCAACAAACACAAGGAAGGTTCGACGTCGAAAAGCTGCAATCACAACCGACAGCCGAACGATTTTCTACTCGACTTGCACTCCTGCTCTCGGAGAGCACTCATCAGCATCTCGATATAAGGGAGCTGTGGAACGGCATCTCAAACTCATTGCATACCGCTGCAGCCGAAACAATTGGTCTCCGGCAACGCCAAAAAACCAGTTGGTACGATGAGAATTGTCGTTCCGCAGTGGAGAGAAAACAGACTGCCTACCTCGCAACGTTGCGATCGACCACAACACGTTCGGGGTGGGATAGATATCGAGAACTGAAGAGGGAAGCGAGACGCATTTGCAGACGTAAAAAGAAAGAGGCCGAAATGCGTGAGTATGAAAAGCTTGAAAAGCTGGCCGACATGGGTAATGCTCGAAAATTTTATGAAAAGATGAGGCGATTAACAGAAGGTTTCAAGACCGGAGCATTATCATGTAGGGACCGAGAAGGTAATCTGGTAACGGATGTCCAGAGCACACTGGGATTATGGAGGGAACACTTCTCCGACCTGCTCAATGGCAGTGAAAGTACAACACCAGGAGATGGCGAACCCGATTCCCCAATCGATGACGATGGAATAGATGTTCCATTACCCGACCATGAAGAAATTCGAATAGCAATTACCCGCTTGAAGAACAACAAAGCGGCGGGGGCCGATGGATTACCGGCCGAGCTATTCAAATACGGCGGCGAAGAACTGATAAGGTGCATGCATCAGCTTCTTTGTAGAATATGGTCGGAAGAAAGCATGCCTGACGATTGGAATCTTAGTGTGCTCTGCCCAATCCATAAGAAGGGAGACCCCACAATCTGCGCCAACTACCGTGGTATAAGTCTCCTCAATATCGCATATAAGGTTTTGTCGAGCGTATTGTGTGAAAGACTAAAGCCCACCGTCAACGAACTGATTGGACCTTATCAGTGTGGCTTTAGACCTGGAAAATCTACAATGGACCAGATATTCACCATGCGCCAAATCTTGGAAAAGACCCGAGAGAGAAGAATCGATACCCACCATCTTTTTATCGATTTTAAAGCTGCCTTCGATAGCACGAAAAGGAGCTGCCTTTATGCCGCGATGTCTGAATTTGGTATCCCTGCAAAACTAATACGGCTATGTAAGCTGACGTTGAGCAACACCAAAAGCTCCGTCAGGATCGGGAAGGACCTCTCCGAGCCGTTCGATACCAAACGAGGCTTCAGACAGGGTGACTCACTATCGTGCGACTTCTTCAATCTATTGCTGGAAAAAATAATACGAGCTGCAGAACTAAATAGAGAGGGTACAATCTTCTACAAGAGTGTACAGCTCCTGGCGTATGCCGATGATATTGATATCATCGGAAGCAACAACCGCGCCGTTTGTTCTGCGTTTTCCAGACTAGATAAAGAAGCGAAGCGTATGGGTCTGGTGGTGAATGAGGACAAGACGAAATATCTCCTGTCATCAAACAAACAGTCAGCGCACTCGCGTCTTGGCTCCCACGTCACTGTTGACAGTCATAACTTTGAAGTTGTAGATAATTTCGTTTATCTGGGAACCAGCATTAACAACACCAACAATGTCAGCCTTGAAATCCAACGCAGAATCACTCTTGCCAACAGGTGCTACTTTGGACTGAGTAGGCAATTGAAAAGTAAAGTCCTCTCTCGACGAACCAAAATCAAACTCTATAAGTCGCTCATTATTCCCGTCCTGATGTATGGCGCTGAAGCGTGGACGATGACAACATCCGATGAGACGACTCTTGGGGTTTTCGAGAGAAAGGTTTTGCGCAAGATTTATGGTCCTCTAAACATTGGCAACGGCGAATACCGCAGACGATGGAACGATGAGCTGTACGATTTATACGACGACATTGACATAGTTCAGCGAATAAAAAGACAGCGGCTACGCTGGCTAGGTCATGTTGTACGGATGGAAGAAAACACTCCAGCTCTGAAAGTATTCGATGCAGTACCCGCTGGAGGAAGCCGCGGAAGAGGACGACCTCCACTCCGGTGGAAAGACCAAGTGCAAAGTGACCTGGCTTCACTTGGTGTTTCCAGTTGGCGCCAAAAAGCAAAAAGGAGGAATGAGTGGCGCGCTCTGGTGGATTCGGCTATAATCGCTTAAAGCGGTTCCTACGCCAAATATATATATATATATAAAGGGAAAACTACACTTCTTAATATTGAGACGGCTCAATAACGCCAATAGCCATCAACATGTTCATATTTTTCCTCTTTGTATAGAAATAACGACAAAAGTAAAATATCTACATTGCAAAAAATTCACATTCACAACTATTCGGAGCAAGATATCTTCTTTGTTAAGAGCATTTTACTTCTTAACAACTTATAAAGATAAAAGCTTTTTATTTTAGACACAGAATACGAAATGCTTCATTTCATTTATTGAATTTGTAAAGTGCACAGAATAGTGCTGTAGATCACTTTGGTTTTTTTCGATCGGACATATATTCTATTTGCTATCGCCGCCACCGTTTTCTAACACTTGTGAAAATGAAAACTCGAGAAAACGCGCTTTAAAGGTCTGCCTGAGCATTCGCACCTGCTCGACGCTCGGCCACTAAAACTGCTCTAGCTTCGAAAATATGTCGAAATGGCCTCTGGAATTTTAAAGACATATTCTTGGATGGTTTTGGAAGAGATTTAAAACAAAACAAAAAAATCGATTTTTTGAAGCCTGTAAAGCAGATTACTGCCTTAACACTTTAATAAAACCCACTCAGCTATGCACTCGCAATGCGTTTAACACACTAACTCCCCCATCGGCCAACAACTTTTAAAACAGCTTTAAAAATAGATTAGCTATGTCGACGGATGTCGGTTTGAGCCATAACCCAATGACTGACTGCTCTTATTTAAAATGCTCATTTCCTGTATTCACCTCATACCACACACACACACACACGCACACATACATATATAAGTATATACACAGGTGATTTGTTGGCACTTTGGCACACCTGACTTAGTTGCCTTAACGCTGTAGTTGAGCTGAAGTCAATATATACATACATATACATGTAAAATAAAAAAAAAAAAAACGAAAAATTTCAACACAAACAAGAACTGGCGTACCCTATATATATCTATATAATATTTGCATCACATACAAACGCTTGACTTATGAGTAAATACACGCTGGCATTTGTGTGCAGTAACTGTCTGATATGCTTAGAGAGCGCGCTGCATTATAGCCAACAACTTTGTATTGTACTTTTGGAATTTTGACGAGTTTTACACCTACTCAAGCAGTTAAACCGATTTGTGTGTGTTGGCAAAGTATATTCCAACAATCATATAATATAAGCAACTTTACATATTTACCCACTTTACTTGAGGTGATAACTTGCCTTTTGTCATATACAAACACACTTACTTGCGTTTAGCTTGAGCTCAAGCAAGCAACAGTGGTACACTAACACCAACAACAACCAATTGCTGGCCACTTGCAACCGACCATTTCCGTTGTTGTTGTTCGCATATTTGCGCTTCCGCTTAAAGTTTTACACAAACTGTAAATGGGCGCATGGAGCTGGATATAACGGTCATAATGCCAGCCAGAGGTTGTAACTGCAACAAAAGTCGAAAGTACAATACCAACTGTGCAACAACAATAGAGGTATGGAAGCTAAAGTAAAGGCAGTCAAGGCAGCGCAACACTTGAAATGTTAGCATAACAGCAGGCGTTTATGAGGGGTATGCATCTCTGTGAGTGTGTAGATGTGTATTTAAACTCTCACAATGCTGTGTTGTTGTTTTATTTGCAGTTGTTACTCTTTAATTTCAGTTTTAGCTTCTTTCACCGACATCTCAGCTTGTGGCAGCACAGTCTGGTGGGAGTTAGGCTTGTAGTGAAGACAATGAAGTACACTGACCTTGAAAAGCGATGCTGTACTAAAATATTTAAATGAATTACAGCATTAAATAGAAGTTCTTGGCTAAAGAAAGGTGTTACTTTTTCCAATGCTTCCAATTCCAATGCTTAATCTTCATTATTTTGTAGTTTGGCGAATGACATGTCTATTTATTCATACCAATTTGTATATAGAATATGAATATGCATGGGATTTTGTATATTTTTTACTCAAAAAGCTTTCCTGCAAACAAAAATATTCCAAAAATACTCGCAGCTGCGACATTTCTGCTAACTTTGCATATTTCGTAGCATACTTTTAGGCGCGCAACTCTAATTTCCGTATTTTGTTTTGAATATATATCTGAACTTCTGCTGCTTTCAATGCGCTCGGCTCGGTGTTAGTTGACGACCAAAAACCGGATTACATTGGAAAGCGTAAATTAATGATATATTTACATACAGCTTATAACGAACTTAAATGACAAAAGCCAACAAATAAAGTCATAAAGCAAATAAAAGCAAAATCAAATGCAAAAACGAGCGAAAATAAACAGAATTTTAAATACAAATAAAGTAAAAGTTAAACATACAAAGTAGAAATGAGAATGAGGTGAGGTAAAAAGTTGCTTGATGTTAGGTGGGGCGTATGAGTAACATTTTAGGGGCATGATAGTCAAAGATGGATTTAGTTATGTATATTATAATATAGAACAAGGGAAATAATAACTTAGTGTAGAAAGCGAAGGAAAGTTACTCATACGCACTGTCGGAACCCAATATACATATATTATTATTGAAATATAGCTTGTGGATATTCGTATAACAAGCAGCTAATGTGATATTTTACTGTATTTATCTACGTAGCCAAACACAAATATATGCAATTCATATTATTCTGCTTACAACATGGCGTATGGGTAACATCTCAGCACTGTGAAAAAAATCCTCTTAAAAACAAAACAGAAAAACCCGCACTTAATGCCAAGCCACCATTATTGTATATTGAAATAAGCAATAACTTGAAACAGCACTTGAATGGTAATTCATATTTTCAATTAAATCGCTCACACTTGCAATTAAGTGCATATACACTTCAACCATTTACAATGGGCCGGACGTTGAAAGAGCGCTGCGAAGCGTGCAATGAAAGCTTTCCAATGGACTAACAGTGCAGAACGTATACAAAGTATTGAGGTATAATGAAGAGGCTGCATATTGATTGCATTTAATTATTGTGTGGAGTGGCTTTTTTTTTGAACCAACGGTTTTTATGAGCATATTCTCTCATAAGTGTATTCGTGTGTGGTTAATCAGCGAAGGAAAGTGAAAAAATTGAAAGGAAAAATATAAAAAGTTGTTATTTTTTCGCATGAAGATTTAAATCAACACAGTGCTGCAACGAGAACAGTAAGACTTGGGGGATACTGTGTATATTTTTTAATTTACCCAACTGTTTATTTGTGTTTTTTTTGTAAATTATTCACACACTCGGTGTGGTAAGTAACTGTAAATTTTATCATTTTCATCGTTTATAATATTCAAAACAATTTCATACTCGTTCCTGTGAAAGCTCATGTGAAAGTTTGGATGAAAGCTTTTGCAAAAGCTTTCAATTTGATTTGTATTAGTGCCTTTATCAGTTTAAAATAAGAATTTTGTAAATATTTTCGGAATTGATTTAAGTGAAAGCTTTTACGAAAGCTCTTTTTAATAATTTGGTGAATTTGATTTAAATTTGTTTTTTCATCGTTCATAATATTCAAAACTATTTCATACTCGTTCCTGTGAAAGCTCACGTGAAAGTTTCCTTTTGCGAAAGCTTTCAATTTGAGCAATTTTGTCTTTATCAGTTTATAATAAGAAGTTTGTAAATATTTCCTGAGATGATTTAAGTGAAAGCTTTTATGAAAGCTCTTTTTAATAATGTGGTGAAATTTGGTGTGTATGTATACGTTTTTTTGTAGATTATTCTCACATTCGGTGTGGTAAGTAACTCTAAACCTATATTATTCATCGTTCATACCATTCAAAACTATTTCATACTCCTTCTTGTGAAAGCTCACGTGAAAGTTCGCGTGCAAGTTTTTGCCAAAGTTTTCAATTTGATTTGTATCAGTGTCTTTATCAAATTAAAATAAGAATTTGTAAATATTTTTCGAGGTGATTCATTGAAAGCTTTTATGAAAGCTCTTTTTCATAATTTTGTGAAAGCTTATTTAAAACATTATAATTATACATTTAATACTATTCTAATCAGTTCAAAATTTGAAAGTGAAATTTTTCGTGAAAGCTCAAATGAAAACATATGTGAAAGCTCGTGGGAGAAGCTTTTATATTTATTAATGTCCTCATATCTGCAAAATTTCCAATCTGATATTTTTGTATTCTTTTGAATAGCAAGGATCAATATCAGATAACAGAACAGTGATTTCTAAAATTAGTGAAAGCTCTTGTGAATGAAGAAAGAAATTTGTATTATATTTTAGTGAAAATTGAAGGGATTCTACTTAATATGACTGTATATCCAGTAACTTTTCACGCAGAATATTCATACACAAATACCCAAAACGATGCTCATGCCTCACTTATCACAAAGCCGTTATCAATGATTGCATCACTACCATAGAAGTGAACGGCGGCATTTAAATTAAAAGCGATCGCTGTATTGATACACAAGCATGTTGTGCGTGCAGCGTCTGTGTTGAAAGGAAAAAATTAATTTTCGCTTTTGATGGAATTAAAAAAGTATAAAAAATACAATCAAAATTAAAACCATAAAGGATATGCAAGGAGGGCAAATGGAAAGTAGTAGCTGAAAAAGCAGTCAGAAAAAAACTCTACACTAAATGTATAAATTTGTATATAATATATATATGTAAAAATATATATGCAAATGTATTTAAAAGCATACCGAGCAATCAGCTGCAAACTGGTCGGTTGTGTGTGCACAGTGAAAAGAAATTAATTGATATTTCATGTGAATATTATTTAAAGGTATAATGCCAATGCTACAAAAGTGATTGTCGGTTGTGGCGGAAGATATAGTGTGGCATGATATATACATATGGTATGTGAGTGTGTTTGTACATGAGCTATCGTTTACATATCAAATTAATAGGCTTATGCCGCACCACACATTCAATACATTTACTCACATGCAGTAAAGAAGCTGACGGAAGGCAGGCAAGCAAAAAATTTCTCTCAACCAACCAAGCTTTGAAAGGCAGCAGCTGGAAAAAATATATACGATCCACGCGCTTGCAAGCAAAGGAGTGGCGGCGGCAATGCTATTATCCTTGTGGCAGCAGCTTAAATGTGCCGCCGCCGCCGACGCCACTTCACGAATTTATTTCGCATATAAATTTTACAAAACGCCCACAAAACAGCGACTCGGAAAGTGCAGTCTATGAAGCGGCCTACAGACATACAAACACACACATGGGTATCAATGGCAAGCAAGCGCAGCGCAAGTAAAGCTGCATTCGCTGGCATATGTATATATATGCATGTGTGTATCCTCCTGTACACTTGCCGAAAACTCGCGACGCGCACATTTGTAGCCATTTAAATGCACTACTACTTTATTACAATTGCTTATGCCGTTTGGTGTGCTGTTGCTTGTTGTTGTTGCTGGCCATATTTTATAGCGCCATCGTTTTGCATATGCAATTTCAATTCTTTACTCCATCTAATTTCGGCAATTCGCGCGCGCATACAGTATACCCACATTGAAAGTCTCTTCGCCATAAACTTCGCTTTCAAGTGGCTGCAATTGCGCTGAGACAACAACATGTCTCTACAAACATATACATATACACACTTGTGTGTTTGTGGTTTGCATATTTTCGTACAAAACTGTGCGGTCACATAATGTTTGGCATTTTAGTTTGTCACATTCGCGCTTGTGTTTAGCTTAAATGCCTACACAGGCATGTGTGTACACAGTGGCAGGACTTGAGATTTTTTTGCAAGTGAGGGTACACTGAAAGGAAAATCTTAAATATTCTTTATATAGATGGAGAGCAATTGAAATATTCCAAAATAAAGAATATCCAATTGATTTCAGCATTTCGCATATTCCAATATCTCTCTTCCGTTTTTTCCTCTTCATTCAAAAAAGTGTTACTTACAGTGGTCGGATTTAGTTCAAATATGCGCCGTTTCGTTCGATAATCCGTTTCCATCTAGACAGCAACTTCATAATATCCCCCCGCGTAGAAGCCCCCCTCCTAATTTGCGAAGAACTCGGACAGCCACTTTTCAGAAGCCTCTTTTGAGTTCAACTTTACACCACCAAGGGCGTTCGAAACGGACAGGATCAGGTGGATGCGATAAAACTTCTCATCCGAACTTCCGTAACTTCTGACATCAACGAAGTGTGTGGTCTGCGGTTGTCCTGGTGGAACACTAAACCCTTCCGATTGGCCAATTCTGGACGCTTCTGGTCGATCGCCTGCTTCAAGCGGTCCGGTTGTGCGCAGTAGATAGTAGAATAAAGAATCTGGCCATATGGGAGCAGCTCATAGTGGATGATTCCCTAACAATCCCTCCAAACACACAGCAAAACCTTCCTGGCTGGCCGTCAATCCCGGCTTGGCCAATGTTTGTGACGATTCACCGACCGTTTTACCGTTTTCGCTTAATATGGTCGTATGTGATCCATTTTTCGTCGCCAGTCACTATCCGCTTCAAAAATGGGTTGAGTTCGTTCCGTTTCAGCAGCATATCGCAGGCGTTGATTCGGTCCAGAAGATTTTTTTGCGCCAAATCATGCGGCACCCAAACATCAAGCTTTTTTGTGTATCCAGCCAGCCTTCTGCAGATGATTTAAAATGGTTTAGTGACTAACTCCCATCCCCTGGGCGATGTTACGAGATGCCACATGCCGGTATAACTCGATGTTTTCCATGATTTGATCGGTATTCGTCATCACAGGTCTTCCGCCGGCTGGCTTATCCATGATGTCGTTTTCACCGGCTCTGAATCGTCGAAAGTGATGATTCGAAGTGATAGAATACCAAAACATCATTAATCTCTCGGAACGTTTCTCTAACGGATTTGCCTTTAACGAAGGAAAACTTAAAAAAAGCGCGAATTTCGGCGTTAGTGAACTCCATGTTTACACGTCTATAACTGTTGAACCCTATATCCAAACTAATCATGCATAGCGTCGTTTTGTAGGTTATGTCAAGACCTTTCAAATATGTATTGTATTGCCAGATACGAGCTCTGTAGCGTTTTATACCTAGCCGCGAAATTCAAAAATCAAAAAGGCGGCATGGAGATATTTGCATAGTAGTACACTGGTATCTCTAGACCATATTCTTTCTTCACAGTACTTCCCCCAATTTTGCAACCATATAGTCCTTTCTTTAGTAAGGAGGCGCCTTCATCTGGAGTGCGTGGTTCAGCATATTACTGCTAACAGTAGTACGTTTTTACTCAAATGGAAGTATAGTTTAGCAACTCTTGCAGGTTGATGGACGAAATTGTATACTAATAGAGTTCTAAGCTTTTCTTTATATTCATGAAGCTTTATAGATTTAAATTAATAAGGCTTTGATCGACAAGTTCATCACTTTCCTTGTGAGATTTATATAAAATGGAGTTCTCTCCGTACCCGGATCTTACCAGAACTGCATTGAACAATTTTTCGAAGAACATTCTTCATGTTACATCATACCTAGAAAAAGAAGCCAGTGGGAATGCTTCATTAATCCCAGATATCACCTGTCCGTTTTCGTAGTATTTATATTAATAATTGTGAAGCAAAATATTCGAAGAGATAAGCTGATCTTAGTGACACAGAAGTTCCAAGTGGTATCCGAATATTTTAAAAAAATAACGGGGATTTTAAAATCTGGAATTGTTCAAAAGTCGAATTGTCAGCTTTTTTATTTTTATTATGTTGACATGTATGTCCATGAGTTTTTGTGAGCTTGGGGATTTTCTTTCATTGAAATCTCACAATTCGTTGCTTGTTCATGAATTCTTGGTCAAAATTAACACTGTAAGGATGCCCCAGACTCTGCCTCCATATTCACCAGACATGGCTCCGTGTGACCTTTTTCCAATTTTCAAAGTCAAAAAGAGAACCTTAAGGGGTCTTGCTTTTACAAGCACACTAGAAATCGCTGAGAGACTCGAAGGCCATTTCGAAAATCGAGTTTCAGAAGTGTTTCGATGATTGGAAGAAGCGCTGGCATAAGAGCATAATATCAATTGGGGGGCATTTTAAGGCGAGAAATGAATAAATAGTTTTTTTAAACGAAAATTCCTGTTATTTTTTGAACACAACTCATATGCTGATATAGTCTCAAGCCTTTCCATGTACTCAAGGGTTATTAGAAGGTTAATTTTACCCGGTACTGTCGTTGGTAGTTGGAATGATCTTAAATGATTCTGGTTTCTCACTAACCTTCCAATGATTCTCACTTTTCTTCATCCACCAGTTTACTGCATTCCTAGATATATTTATATAATCGGTTACCTCAGTCACTTGCTCTTTGTAGAACTGTAGTGAACCATAGAGCTTGTGGGAATATTTTCCTAATTGCCATCCAGGGATGATCACACGTCCTTTTTTCATAGTATAAATAATAATAATTGTGAAGAAAAACAAAGAACGAAGAGATCAGACAGTTTAGAGCTGCTGAAGCATGAAGCAATATATGTGAAATTATAATGTAACCTACCCAAAGATATTTTGCTAGATCCATTCGATTAGTACTACACTACAGTACACTAAGTATTGCCATAACTTGTCAGACATTAATGAATCGAAGTATGAAAAAGACACGTTAGGACATCTTCCAACATGTTAAATGTAACGCCAATAATATATTTTCTTATCCCAGAAACCTGCCTACCGTCCAACTATTTTAAATTCTAATGCCAAAGCAATAAAATTATGCACTTCAAGTGCCACACCAATCGAACTGTGTAGATTTATTGCAGCAGCTAAAGGGAGTATCACCCGCCTATTTGCCACTAAATAATTCTTTGTGTACACTTTGCCATTGCTTATGCACAAATTTTGACTTTTTAGCTTTCACCCGCCGCACACATTTGCATATTCCTACTCATCTATTGTGATTTGGGGTTTGCTGTGGCACCCATAATCACAACGAGTGACTTGCTTGCACACAGTCCAATTGTCAGAGCAATGGCGGCGTTGTAGTGGAAGCAATCGAAGTTGACGTTGAGCCTAAAAATCGACATGCATTGAGGCGCACAACAAGACAGGCCTACAGCGGTGACGGTATTACGGTGGCACACACTCGTGTATCGAAGCAAATATGTATGTAACAAGCTCAAGCAGTGTCGCCGCAAGCAGTTGAGGGTCATATATTTGAAAACCGCCTACAATTTTTCGCAACCACGACAATTCGTGCTAGCAGGAGAGAGGAGTTGGTACGACTATTGGTGTTCAGTTGAAATTTCTTTGCGCTTTATCCCAGACGTCTAATCTATGTGTATGACTGGCTTGGCTGACTGCTGGATTTTTATTGTATTCGATAGTTGTTGTTGCTATTGTTGTTGTTGTCGCACATATGCCGAGGTTGTGCGCTTCTGAGTTTGCGAAGTGCTGCCTTGCCTTGCCGCACACAGCCGCCGCCTGTAGCTGTCATACAAATGTCGCTTGTCCTTTCAGCTGCCAGCGAGGAACTTTAAAACAACAACAACAACAATACTTATGCATTTATGCAGGCATAGGCTGGTATTCTTATATTTCTTCATACTCACAGCACCTACTTTGCTCGCTCATAGATTGTCAAGCATGACGACAACAACAACACTAAATATGCACACACACATGTGCTCTGTTGTTGTTCGCAAGTTGCAGTTTCGTTATGCGCTGCTGTGTCGTTGTATGGTAGACGTGGGTGTAATGTATGCCTTGTTGTTGTTGTTGCTGTTGCTTCGACAGTCGCTTTGGCTAACCCCTTGTGTCAAATTTGGCGCTGGGCCAACTAAATTTTCTACCAAACTGAGAATAAAATACAAAATATCCTGCGATTAATGCGATCACACATATGTGTGTGTGAGCGTGGCTTAGGTGTGACGTTGCAGGAGCATAGGAAATTGCCGGCGGCATTTAAGCAGCGCACACAGTTACATACTGAAGGTTTCGTATGTACATATATGCCGCCTCCGCCGGTTGTAGGCAGTTGTCGCAAGCGGCTAAGGCAATTCACACACAGCGCGCGCTGGTGGCAACCCTCAACTCATACGTATGTGTGCCTTGGCCTCTGCTCGTCCGTTGTGTGCGATCAAATATTATTACGAGCTTTAGCCAGCATGTGTGTGCCTGCTCACTGCGCCTCTAAGGAGCGACACCATCGCAAACTGCTCGCTCCTGCGCCTCAAACTAGGCTTGTCGCACTGCTTGACTGCTTCGGAAGCGCACACACACACATATATATATGTAAACTGTGCTTGTGTTTGTTGGCTTATACAATTTTACCACAAGTTTTCCAGTTTTCTGACTTCCCCTCGCTCTCATGTCCACTCCGCTGCTGCTCTACATGACGCTCGTGCCGATTTATATTTTCGGTTTAAGCAATTTTTGGTTTTTTGTTTTGTTGTTGTTTTAGGACTTTGTTTTTGTTGTTGTTGTTTTTATTTTCTTATTGCTGTTTTATTTTATTTTTTTCCATCATAGGCCTTTGTCCTGCTAAGTACACTACACTGCTTTGCTTTGCTATGAGTATGGCGTATGCCTTGAGCTTGCTGACTTACATGTCGTAAGCACGTATGCAAGTGTGCTTATATTTATGCCTGTATACTTATACAAGCATGCGCGTGTGTATGTCTGTGCATGTTTTATTTTCCAAATGCAGCCAAGCGCAAATGGGTAAACAAGGGATTCCAATGAAATTGAAGTGTTTTCGGCTATTGTGTCTTGGCTTTGCACTGTTGCATTCGTACAACTACAAACACACACAAATACAAATATATAACTGTACATTTCCATGCATAGACTTTGATTTCTTTTGTTTTCTTTTTTGAAATTTTTGTGGAGACACTACATTCACATGCATAGTATATTGTGGCACACGGTTGTACGCGCGTGGTATGAGCAACTTGTATGAATGCCGTTTCCAGTTCAGTTTTAGAGTGATTTGGCATTTGCGAAGTGGCTTACGAAATGTCGGAAATGTTGAAGAAAATTTGCAAAATTGCAATTGTTTTAATTCCTTCATTCAATTTTCCATTATACTTGGTAATTGAATTGTGTAGAAGGGCAGGGAAAAAAGTACTTTTTCCCTATTGTTTTTGAAAATAAGTTTTATTTTGGAGTTTTAGAGGCGTAATAAAGTTTTAGAGGACAGATTTTGCCGTATATTATAGTTAATTTCTTTTCATAAAATAATTTGAAAAATATTTGGAAAAACTTGTTTTGCACTGAATAATAGGGTAGGAAAATATTATTAATTTTTGGCTGAAATTGAGTTTTCTTAAAAAAAATTATAATTCATAGTGTAAGTCATCTACTTGGGTTGCCGCCTTTCAAATAGTGCTAATTCGATATTAGGCATTTATGGCATCGCTTCTTCCCATCGTCGAAACACTTCTCAAACTCGAATTTTGGGATTGCCTTTAGCTCTTTCAGTGATTTGCAGGAAACATTTGTGTTAAGTTCTGAAACTGACGCTGCTTCCGTCACTAGGCACTTCCTGGAGAAGTAATATTTCCACTTCCGTCATATATACCGAACATCCGATAAAATATTTTCGGACGACCCATATTATTTTCCGGTTGGTTCATTTCCGGTTGTTTATATCCGGTTCCGGCAACATCATATCCGGTTCTTGTAACACCATATCAATATCCAAAACATGATTTCCGTTTAATTTATATCCGGTTCCGGTTGTATCATTTGCGGTTTCGGAAGACCATATCCGGTAACATCATATCCGGTTACTTCGTCTCCTGTTGTTTTATATGCGGTTCGCAACTTATCTGATTGTATCATTTCCGGTTCCGGAAACCCATATCCGGTTCCAGAAACATAATTTCCGGTTGATTTATGTCCGGTTCCGTTTGGTACATTCCCGGTTACCCAACACCATATCCGGTTGTGTCATTCCCGGTTTCGTATGCCCATATCCGGTTCCGGCAATATCATATCCGGCTACCCCATATCCGCTGCCGCTGACCGGCAGAGCTTCAGTCATAACACTTTGAATAATCTTAACTTCAGTAAATCTGAACTGATTTTGATGATTTTCGTGTCATATGTAAAGTGAATTTTCATGACTATAACATTAGCGTAATAAATGTAAAGCAAAAACTAACAGCTGTGTCTTTTTTAATAAAATGTTCGCTTACATCCGAATTTTTTAATTTTTCAAAATTTTCAAGACATACATTTTGTTTTTAAGTAAATTTTTTGTACCATGATTATAGCATTTCTCACTAGGACTTTTTCTATTGCACATTATGGAGTTTTGTCTGGTGAAATGTTGAAATTTGCTTTATTTAACACACATCGTATAATCGTACACCAATTTATCCAAAATTTACGACAACAAAAATAATTCTCTAATCCAACACATAGCTCCATTTATATATTTGTACGCCAACTCAAAAAAGCCTATAGTTACGCATACGCAATGGTGTGCAGCACTACCAAAGAACATCTTTCATGCAAAAAAGTTCAGCCATTGCAATACATTTGTATATAAATGCAGAAACGTAGCTTGAATAATTGTCTTAACCGCCTGAGATTTGTTGCTTTGCATTTTTGCATTTAGCATATTTCAATGATTTTGTCACAATTGACTGCACAGTGCTGAGTATTTAGGCGATTTATGCAGTAGAGTGTAGAAATATTTCGGACAATGGCATTGTGAGGCAATTCACTGAAGTCAAAAGGCTGGTTAGCTGCATTTTAATAGACACTAGCTGACTAACTTTCGAATTTAATGAATTGCATTTGAATATTGTATGGAGGTGCAAATTTTCTATGGAGCTAAAGTGAGTGATATTTTATTAAAGAATAATATAAAAAGTGTTTAAATGTTTGTATGGATTAAAAATAAGTAAATAGGAATCATTAATTTGATGATATGTTTATGAATTTCAAGTTCAATTCGAAATAATTTCACTTCTAGTACTCCTTTGTAATTTTAGAAAGCATACCTTTAGGCTTACTGTTTATTTTTGCTACCAGAACGCCTTAAAAAGAGAGAATTGCGTTCATTTCCTTTATTTCTTTTGATTCATGACTTCGACTCTCATATTTTAAATCAAGCATGGTAGTTTCCCTGGTACATATTTTCATAAGGCATACTTTTAGGCGTTCAGTTGATTTTTTCTGCGGATATATCTACAAAGGATTATTTTTTGAAGATATTTCGTATTTATTTTGAATACATGACTTCGGATTTCATATTTTAGTTCAGTTATAGCAGTTTTTGTTATTAATTTTTCAGGCTTTTAATAACGTGCCACTAAAAAAGGAATTTCAAAATGCACTCCCTTTATTAAAATGAGTTTTTCTTAATATAAAAATTTAACTTTGTAGTTTATCAATAGTAAAAGTTTCATAATAATCGTTGAAAATTAAGTCTCTTGCCTTACATTTTCATTTATTTCTCATAAAAATTCGCGAAAATTCGCTGTAACTAATAATCGCTAAATTAATCCTTTCATGTGAGCACACGAAAATACTTTATGACTTTTAACAAAGAAATATTTCCACACATGCATCCCAGCTACCAGCTGTTCGCTTACAACGCACGGCGAAGTCAGGCGTTAGTGTCAGTGTCAGTCAAAGTCATTGCAACGCTTAACAGCTCAGCTCAGCTCCGCTCATCCTTTGAGTTGGCAAGTTTGTATTAAAACATAACTTTTTTCTTTTAATCAAAAAAATGTCATTTCATTTTCATATCACGCACTTTTTGTTTGCCGCCGCCGACAAAGCAGTCAGAAGCGCATGCGCAAGCGCAATTCTGCCAACTTTGTGAGACTTACTTTCGATAATAAGCGACAACGCATGTTAAGTGTATAGAAAACTTTAACAGAAAAAAGACCAAATTGCATGCGAAGATATATATTTAAAGGAAGCAGCATTACTGATAGTGCTGCCACGTAGTAGAAGACTGGCAGGCAGGCAGTCAAGCGAGTGAGCAGTCAAGTGAGCGTCAGTCTGTGCAGGAAGGAAGGAAGTATGTGACAGCAAAAACGGAAGTGTCATGCCGACGCGACGGTAGTTGAAATCTACCACCATCAACTGCTCATACTCACATCCACACACACACAAACACTCACTCACTCAAAAAATTCGCATAGTCAATGCTATTTATCATAATAACTTCAAGTTGCTGGTTAGTGAGTCGAAAGCGTGTAAGTGCGCATATAAAAAAAAAAAACGCGCAAATTTCGTTCGGAAAGTGAGTAGAGCAACTTTGTTAACGGGTGTAAATTGCTGCCACTCGCTACAGCACTATCAGCACTAGCGTGTGTGCGTTTCTGGGAGAGTACTGTGGTAAGCGTGTGTGCAACTGCACGCGCCCGCTAATATGCAAAGTTATGTCATAATTAAGGATTTACATGCCGTCCGCATGACAGCGGCCTCGCGCGCTGGTGTGAGTATTTCGCAAACGACACTTAAAGAAGAAAAATATGAAAAAGTCTTCCTCGGAAATTGTTGTACCCAGCAGACGGAAAATATTAGGTTGACAAATTTCCCCCTTCTGCCTTTTTGGCTTTTGAAATTCGCAGCTATGTATAAATAGCTACAGAGCTCGTATATGGCAATACTATACATCTTTGAAAGGTCTTGACCGACGCCGAAAATCGCGCTATTTTAAAGTTTTCCTTCGTTAAAGGCAAATCCGCTAGAGAAACGGTCCGTGAGATTAATGGTGTTTTGTTGATGGTACTCTATCACTTCGAACTGCGAAGGAATGGTTTCAACGATTCAGAGCGGGTGAAAACGACACCATGGCTAAGCCAGCCGGCGGAAGACCTGTGACGACGAATGCCGATCAAATCATGGAAAACTTCGAGTTAGACTGGCATGTGGCATCTCATGACATCGCCCAGGAGATGTAAGTTAGTCCCCAAACCGTTTTAAACCATCTGCAGAATGGAGAAGGCTGGCTACACAAAAAAGCCTGATGTTTGGATGATTTCACGCAAAAAAAACCTTCTGGACTGAATCACCGCCTGCGATATACTGAAACGGAACGAACTCGAACCATTTTTGAAGCGGATGGTGACTGGCGACGAAAAATGGATCACATACGACAATATCAAGCGAAAACGGTCGAAGGCCGGTGAATCGTCCCAAGCAGTGGCCAAACCGGGATTGACAGCCGGGAAGGTTTTGCTGTGTGTTTAGGAAATCGTCCACTATGAGTTGCTCCCATATGGATAGGCGCTTAATTTTATCATCTACTGCGAACAACTGGACCGCTTGAAGCAGACGATCGACCAGAAGCATCCAGAATTGTCCAATAGGAAGGGTGTAGTGTTCCACCAGGACAACGCCAGACCACACACTTCATTGATGACTCGTCAGAAGCTACGGGAGCTCGGATGGGAGGTTTTATCGCTTCCACCATATAGCCCGGACATAGCGTCAAATGATTACCACCTGTTCCTGTCCATGGCGAACACCCTTGGTGGTGTAAAGTTGAACTCAAAAGAGGCTTACGAAAAGTGGCTGTCCAAATTCTTCACAAATAAGGAAGGGGCTTCTGCCGTCTAGATGGAAACAGATTATCATTGAACAAAGTAATTGAAATATTATATATGCATATCCGACAAATTTGTTTTAATAAAACTGGTCATATGGATTATGATGTTGGAATCTTCCTCAGAAGTCCTAGTTTTGCCCAAACAATGTTACTAAATGAAAAGATAATAGGACTAAATATCCGTATGTGCTGTGCTGGTTCTCGGGAAATCTTGTGGTGATGAAGTAACATATTTATGGAATGATTTATGGTATTTTCCAAAAACTTTTGGTCTATATAAACAGAACTGACCTTTAATTAGGTTCAGTCAATCACAGAGAATTCAGTAGAGATTCTTGAAAAAGATTAATAATATGAAACTGGAAAAGATTAAAAATAAATCACAAATTCAAAAGAGAGATCAAAAAAGAAAGTATTCTCATAAAGACCAACAGACGTTTGGGACCAGTCTAAAACTGATTGAGATATTCAACCAAAAAACATTTAGAAAATTTATGTAAAATAGGTAATTTTATCAATGAACTACATTTTGTAAGGAACGGCAACCTAACTTAACTATAGGTCTTCATGCACTGATTGTCAGATAAATGAGAGAGCACCAGTAATCACTGTTTTCCCACAAAATTGCAAAATTTACATTTTCACATTCAGTTTTGGAGAAGATCGCTGTTGTACACTGGGTACATTCTTACTGGCAAATTATTGCACTTATTGTTGTTGCTGCAACACATTTCGCTTTGCTTCATTTGTGGTGCAAAGTTCATTTCACGCATCGCGCGGCTACTGCATCCGCTTCACACACACACACTTTCTCACCGCCACGCCTCCATTTCCGCGCCACCAACACTTAGCCTATCAATCTTCAACTTGCGTCGCGTAC
This sequence comes from Zeugodacus cucurbitae, assembly GCF_028554725.1. Classification (NCBI taxonomy): domain Eukaryota; kingdom Metazoa; phylum Arthropoda; class Insecta; order Diptera; family Tephritidae; genus Zeugodacus; species Zeugodacus cucurbitae. The sequence goes on from NC_071669.1 coordinate 5,233,792, forward strand.
ACGCAAAAGTTTGCGCGGATATGCCGCGCACTAGAAATGACACTGCGGGCATGAATACTAATTTCGCAGCTGTCGCCGCAACGCCTCAACGCTCGCAAGGCCGCGCACAATAATCCACATGCAACGAAGACTCAAACAGACACACAGCGCAACTTTAGCTGTGGCAGCAGGCAGGCAATGTGGCAGTTGTATTACTAGCGGTTTCGCTGTTGCGAGCGCCTACGCTTCATTGCATTCTGCCAGATAATTCAACACTTGTTTAATGCGCTGCAATTTGTTTTTGCTTTTATTTTTCTGAATTTTATTTTTATTTATTTTATTTCTTTTTTTCATTACTTACTGTCACTTGTTAGTGTAGTTACTGCTTCATTGTTGTTATTGTTGTTGTCATTTGCGGCTTTCGCAAGAAACTTCATAGTTTTGTAGCAGATTTTCGTTAACTCACACAGTCGCATATACATATGTATATATATGCCTCTATATATATATTCATAACCAAATATATGCATATGTGCGCTCGCCACAACTGTTGGCAATGCCTGCGGGTGTCCTTATTATACGCGCGACTCACACAAATGTTGCACCCAAAGTGAAAGCAGCATTGTCACAAGCCATGTAACTACTCGCCAGCCAAGAAGGGAGAGGAGGTGCGCATGTTTACGAAAATTTCTGTCAGCATCTTTAGCTCATCAACATAATGGCTTTCATCAGTGTAAATATCATTAGCCGCGACTTCATTAGCGGCAACTTTGGTGGTGTGCAGCTAGGAAAATTATCTGCCAACAAATCTTATCTGATGGTTTTCTACTCTCTCTCTCCCTGCAATGCCCCCTATTCTAAAATATCACTACTTTTAACCTTCCTCTATATGTATTATAGTTAAAATTCCCTCTTCCATTCCAGCACTGCTTCCCTGCTACAACCGAATACACTTTTTTCAAACATTTCTCGCTTCCTCCACTTTCACACTCCTATCTCCAACACTTTCTCTCTCTCTCCCTTCTTCTCTGCAATTTTGATATGCTGATTAGTGCGCATACTTTATTGGCGGTCGTAATTGCAGTGCCAAAGTGTCGCTTCTCCAACTTTTCCATATATAAAATTCATAGCGAAAAGTTGGTACTACTACAGCTTCTTAGCACAAATTTGCTAAGTCTTTCTCTACATTGTTGTTGTTGCTTGCTCAAATTTCGTATTATCGCTTTTTAGCTGCTTGTCTACAATTTGCAGGCATTTAAATGCATTTTAAGTGGTTCTATGATTGATGTCAGCGAGTTGACGATATACGAGTATGTTTGAGTTGGAGCAAAAAGTCGGAGGAGCTGTCAGAAAATTAAATAGTTTCTTATTTCTTATATTTTGGTTGGCATTCCGTGAAATACGTTTCCTCGAGTATATGGATATGTATTTTCAATACGATGCCTTTTTTATTTTTATTCGAAAATATTTTTTGTTAATTTTTGGCAACCCTATTCGAACATATTTTTTATTATTATTTTTTATGTGTTTAGTTTCAATATTTGTACTTATAGACATGACAAAAATTAATTGTTATACATTTTAGTATACCAAAATTTTTATTTGTTGGCAACCCTATAGGAAAAAATATATTTCTCGTTGCGTGATTTTCCTGAAATAACATTAATTTTCATACTAGTAGATAACAGCATACTTATTTGAAATAGTTTCCAATTGTTTTTTGGTGGCCACCCTACAATAAATTTATTTGCATTTCTAGACTTAATAATCATTTACATTTTATATACAATATTATTCTGAATGTTTGCAATATTACTTAATATAATAAAAAGTGGCAACCCTAATTATATTTTCCTTGATTAACTTCAAAAATAACAACTTTGTGTTTTTTGATATTTTTAGAATTATTTTTTTTATTGCCTAATAAGCGGCAACCCTATTTTAAAACACTTTTGTATTAAAATATTATTGAAAATTAATTTCTCCATACATAATCAGAAAGTACCAAATTCGTAGAATTCGTCATTACTCACTATACTTTCTTGAATTTTATTTTTATTTTTTTCTACTCATCTGAAGTGAATCAGTTAAATTATGTTTAACGTCAATATATTCAAAAGCAGTCAAATCAAGAGTCCAAATCAAAGTACAATGCGAAATAAAACTCCCTGCATATCCACCAACACTGAGGCAACATCTACTTCAAATCATTTCGCCTGCAACCCAACGCTTGTTGAGATTTAAATATTATCTCTAACTGCGCCTGCATACAAGTCCATCTGTCAGTCTGCCATGTAAAAA